>NW_028278966.1:0-300000 GCF_059751315.1 Micrasema longulum
GTTGGTGTAGAAAAATATCAACCAAAATGTTATTTTAATTAATATTTAGGTCAAATAACAGACATTCGTCACGTCCATGGATTACTGTTTAGAGTTTTTACAATTGTAAGGCGAAATAAATGAGACGTGAGTTGTGAGACAATGCGACAGTCAAGGAATCACACGGTAGCGAGCATTTGTTAACTTAACAAAGGAAAGCAATGGTCGGCCATTTGCATAAAACATGCAAAATGGTGGCCACTTACAGGCACAATGGTGAGCTGTGGACCGCGGAGATGATGTTCTAAAATTATCTCAAATACAGTAGCAAACAAACCAGAAGATGGAGAATGTATTGGGCATTCGCTTCAAATATGTAACCACTAAAGTACCTTCGTTTTACTTCGCAAAAAAATATCTATAAAATTTCAAAAACTAAAATGTCTAAACTCACGAAAAGCGGAGCTTTGACATATTATTAGAAATTCATAATTTATGTTTTGATAAATCGATTAAAGCAAACTCTTGAAAACAATTATTTTAAATAAATAAATAAATTATAAATGAGTAACTCTTCTTCTTTTTTTCCACGCCCGATCCTAAATGGACTATGTGGACATCACTAGTTGCCTCCGGTAGACCCTATCGCCAGCCAGCTCTATTGCGTCCTCCCAAGACAATCCGGCGCCTCTTAGTCCCGCCGAATAAAGTCGAAAGATCGTCATCGACGGCCTTCTAGAATGGCGTAAGCCCGCAGGTTTAAAGAAGAGATAACTTGGGTGAAGATTTTCGTGAAGCATGCGTAGTACGTGTCCGAGCCAGGTCCACCACTGCATCCTCAAGACGCTCGTTATAGGAGGCTACTGCGTCCGTTCTCGGACTTCAATGTTAGCTACAAAATCAAAACTAATAAAACTGATATTCTCCTCAAGCTCTTAATCTCAAAATTTAGAAGTTTGGTATTCTGAGCTTTGGTAAGGTGCCAAGATTCGGACCCATAAAGGAGTACTGGCATTATACAAGGGTTGAATGATCGGTATTTCGTTTTGACCGATTATAGACTGGAGGTCCAGACAATACGCATCATGTTAAAAGTTGTTCCAGCAATTCCAAGGCGGGTTGCGAGCTTTTCGTACATGCCTTCATGCTCAGTTATGTGAACTCCCAAGTATTTAAAGGTGTCAACTTTTTCGATCCTCTGTCCATTATTATAGAAAGGCTGATCGTGTTAAGGACAGGATTTGTTGCACATCATCTGAGTCTATTTGGTATAAATATTAAGACCAAGACGGATAGAGTTTTCCTAAGTAACAACGGGTACATAACAAACTCTTCATCGAATCATGTTTATAACGTAAGCATTTTTATTAATTAGTATACATGTCCAATCTCTATCTACCCATTTAAAAACAGCCTAAGTTTGAAAATAAATACGTGTAGGGTGGGTGCTACAGTAATTGGATACTCTAAATCTAATGGTTAAAAATAAGTTAATCTCAGAATTTTTGTGTTTTACTTAAAATGAACGCATTACATCTATTTATTTTTGATCATAAGACCTAGAATATTAGATTACTATATCATCCACCAAAGGAATGATTAATTATTTTTTTTTGCACAAATTTTGAACCATTTTTTCATTTAAGCTGGGTGTTATCGGTTAAACCAATAAACCCAGGAAAGTGTAAATACTTGTTACACTTGAAGTTTAAAACAAATTAATAAACAGTGAACCATAATTTCTAAATTTGTTTTGTTCAGATTTTGAATCAAATTTCGTCGATTGTTTAAGCAGACATCATTTTACTCGCTACACATTTTCTCGGTTACTTCGATTCAATGTATTTTGAGTGTTGTTTCAGAGTCTACTTCCTTCAAATCGATTTGTCGGTAAAAAAGTCTCGAGTGTCTAGTTAAGTAATGTTTTCCGTATTCATTAAGTGTCCAGTCCCCGTGAACTCTCACTGATCTACGGGTCGCAGTCTCGGCTGACAATTGCGGCTTTGAAATTCAAATTGACACAGTCGTTTAACCGAAATGCCGCCAGTCGCAGTCGGCAGCTTCCTGCATGACGTAGTCGCCCATAGCGCGAACAGTACACAGGTATTCTAATACAAGCGACAACACTAACACCAACACCAACACCAGCAGTTACCGGTTGGAAGCGACAAACATCACGTAGTCAGCAGGAACAATGACAGCCTACTTAATAGATATCGATTCGGATAAAGTCGCCTCGCTTCTGAACCGTTACGGCTATCAACTGATTTCCAAGCGCCATATGTTTATTTATTACGTAATAAACATAATAGTTTAGCTCGCTAACGTTAATTTTTGTATCTCCTACAAGCAAGTTGGGTAAACCAGGGTATTGTCAGTAATTGGTACTCTTTTATTCAAACTCATAAAAGGTGGTTAGTAATTTTAGTATTGAAAACGGAGTACTTAAATTTATCACGTTTAATCATATTTTTTTAATACTGGCTACAATTAATCGTTGTTATTATGTTGGTATTCCTATTTAAAACCATCTGTCAATGTGTTCTACTAAAACGTGCGAGAAATCAAAAGTTTCTTAAGATTTTTTAAGGATAGAGCTGTGTTGAACTTTAATTTTCACCAAGGTTAGTACAAAACTTAACTTTATTATGTTAACCAGTGATTGAATACATGTTTATTAAGCTAGTTTTGTATCAAATGTGATTATTTTACGAACAAATTGTTTTTTTTTATGTGTGCCAACTATACAAAGATCAAAATGTACAAAATCAGAGATTGGCACTGTGACAATAACTAACACATTATAGTGTTATTGGTAATATTTTAATTATTGGCATATTTACGCCAATCAGTATTTTACATGCATCATTGACATTTTGTTTGTTTGTTATTTGCGATTAATAAAGTATACTATTTTAGCATTTAGTACAAAAAGGATAAGCTTGTATTGGAAATACTCCGAAGCAAAAATTTTCTAAAGGTATTTTTTTAAATAGAAAGAACGTTGCTACCTTTATCTGATTTGGATTGAGTTACACTTTGTCTTTTTGTTATAATACTCGTATTAAATCCATTCACGTCTTTTATTTTTTTCTATATTCACGGAAATTTTAAAGGGACCAATAACCGATAAAATAGCCGTTCTTATTAATAACTGAAGGTGTCAATGCCTGAAAAGTCATTTTCTTAGTTTATTTTTATTTATTAAAAAAAAAAAATTAAAGGTCCTCTAAATATCAATAAAAGTTTAAAATCAAATAACATGTGTTAATGCTGAAAAAATGTTCAGATTAAAATGACGATTGTTTAATTTAAAAATAAATATTGACTCAATCAAAATGATTTAAGTGCCAATTGCCACATTGGTTGATTTACCCTACATATATGTAACCTTGTAATCTTCGTTTTTTTTTCAAGTTCCAAAAATTAGTGCCACACTAAAAATTATTTGAAAAAAAACTTTTTAAACAAAATTTATACAACTGATTTTTAAAATCAATATAATCTTTGCTTCATATACGAGTACGTATCAAATAAATATACCAAAAACATATATTTTTTATTAGAAATATCCACCTCAAAAATTGTTTTAGGTGATTTTATTAAGTTGCTAAATTAGGTGTCCCGTATAAACTAAGTTCTTTGAACTACGTCACTTTTCCTTCCAAATCAATCAATAAG
Source organism: Micrasema longulum (assembly GCF_059751315.1). Taxonomy (NCBI): domain Eukaryota; kingdom Metazoa; phylum Arthropoda; class Insecta; order Trichoptera; family Brachycentridae; genus Micrasema; species Micrasema longulum. The sequence goes on from NW_028278966.1 coordinate 3,661, forward strand.
AGAATGTTGTGAACACGGGAATCTGATTTACCTATCAGCAGAACTCAGCAAAGTAAATTCGTGACGTCATACGCAAAGTAATTTCAAAACTACAAAATTTTAGAAAATCATAACGGTAATATATGATAGCATTTTTAAAAAAATCGCTTAGTTTGATAGTCTATTCTTAAATAAAAAAATAATAAAAAATACACTAAGCTTCATATTTATATATTTTTAAAATTATTTATTTTTTTTAAGAAATTAATATGTGCATTTTTATAATAACTCTAAATATATTTATGTTTTGAGGGCTGTTTATAATGAGTCACGACTAATTAACTCACTATTAGAAATGAAAAATGAAAACCAAAAAAACAAAATAACTAAATAACCAAAATAACCCAAAAAATATTCTTCATACCACTCCGGAAGGCAGACTAAGCAGAGGCAGACCAAAATTAAGATTGCTGGATAGTGTGGAAAGTGACATTAGAGCTAAAAAAAATCTATAGTTATACCAATATACAAATCTGATGACTCAACAAACGTTACTTATTATTGACCAATATCCCGTACCTTTAATAAAGCAAAATTTTTTGAAAAATCTGTTAAAAAACAACTTACAAATTTCCTTCAGAAAAACAATTGACTTAATTCACATCAGTATGGTTTTAAAGAAAATACAAGCACACAAGATGCTTTAGCTAAACTAACTTCGATCATTTATAAAAGTCTCGACGATGGTAAAAAGGGATTAGGTATTTTTATTGATTTAAGAAAAGCTTTTGACAGTATATCTCATGATAAACTAATTAGTAAATTAATTCAAATTGGTATTTGCGGAAATGTTTTATCTTGGTTTCAAAGTTACTAAAGAGAACGTCAACAGATAGTGAAACTTAATGACAATTTAAGTAATAGAATAATTTGTTCAGATTTTGGGATATCTCAAATAACAGTTATTGGACCTATTTTATTTATTATATATGTTGATAATATTTTTAATATACAAAATATGAATGTTGATATTATTTCATATGCTGATGATACCGTACTCATTATAAGGGGATCTTCATGGGACGAAGTAAATTTAAAATCAAATATAGATGTTAATAAATTAAAATAATGGTTTGATGACAATATTTTGTCTCTGAATATTGAAAAAACATATTACATCACTTTTACAAAACATATTACTGAAAGAACAAATAATACCTCCTATAAATATTTGTATACACACAACAAAATGCAATGAAGGATATCAGTTTCATAATGATAATTGCCTTCAAATTACTGAAAAAAATAGCATTAAATATTTAGGCATTAAAATTGATAAAAATATAAAATGGAAGGAGCAAATAAATAATATTGTTACAATGAAAGCATCCACCCCTTTCCCGAAACTGTTCATAAAGACTTGAGTCTTTCTTCAGTTTCGCATATCAATATCAATTTTTTTTTAAACTAATTAAGCGAAAATGTAATTTTTCTTTACAATCAAACCGCGAAAATAACAAAACAAATAAACTTTAAAAACTTTCATTGTACTCCTCACTGCAGTTTTGTCAGTTTGTGATCAATCAAATACACATGGTCAGCACAATCACCCTTTTCTAATTTCCCAGTATTACAGTGGAGGAATACAGTGTTAGTTCTAAATTGAAACCGCGGCCGTATGCTCCAGATCCCGCATCGGAAAGGAAGAAGAACGTAGTAATACAAACAAATCAATCAAACGACACGAAACCCAAATACATATAGAAAACATTAGAATAATTTGCCCTATACAACATGCACTCAATCAACAGATCTATAACAAATCACAGTGGAACATCAAATCATCAAGACACTACCGGCAAAATCCTAACACAGATCCTAACACGATCCCTATCGAACTCAGGCGAAATTACTTTTCTTCATAGTACTGAATTCCTCGCAAAAACCATTTTCCTAATACCAACAGTAGAAACAATCCTATGCAAAGACCTTAATCGTCCTAACAATCTCACAGACCTTAAAGCAGACGAAACGGGTCCTAGAGCATGGTCGGCGCGTGGTTCTCTTGAGTTAGTCTACTATTTAGATTTGTAATTTACCATTTCCCTTCTATGGGACAAAAACAACACAGACGGACAAGAGTTCAGTTCAGACAACCAATGCTAGTACCCAAGTATGCATCCTTTTATCTTAAACTGATTTAGTACTCATGGTAGGCCTTTACCCAGTTCCTCCCATTTTTCTACCCATTCGCTCACAAAATGAAAAAATGCTTTGACGTTAGTTGGATTAGCCAATAAGCTTGGATTCCACATCGGCCTCGTCACCTCTGTCAAGCCGTTTAGCATGTTTTCCCTTTCAGTATCTAAAATCGGGCAATGCCATAGGATATGTTCAGCCGTCTGACGGGGCTCCCCGCAAGTACATTCAGGATCTCTTACTAGTGCGAGGTCATATAGTTTTGACCTAAACTCACCATGTCCAGACAACATCTGGACAACACAGTGATCCAAGTTATTTTTTTTAAGGCTTAGTCTTTTTCGTATGTCCGGAAAAAATGTATGCGTCCAGCGCCCCGTCAGAGATGCATCCCACCTAATTTGCCACTCGTCAATAGTTTTTTCTGTTATTCTTTTTGTCAATGGTTTTAATCTACTACCCTCTCGGTGTTGAACACTGATGTCAAAATATGTAACCAACTCACCTTTTTTTAGTAGTTTCACCGCAACAGATTCCATTACCTCTAAGTCTGCCGGAAGTTCCCCGGCCAGGACAGGTAAAGCGGCTGTGGACACAGTTCTATAAGCACCCGTGAGTGCAATAAGAGGGGCTCTTTGGCCACTCAGGAGGGTCCTGTAGACGCCACCAGAGGATGCACGATGAGCCCAAACTTTAGCAGCATATGTTAATTGTGCGACATAAGTTCCTCGGTATATTAGTCGGACCCCATTACTTTTTATTCCCCACGTTGCTCGGCTCACCCTTCGTACTATTGTAATATTGTTAATAGAATGAGAAAACTTAAATATGTATTTATTAGATTAAGGAATATATTAACCATCGAAAAATTAAAATCAATTTATTTGCATTCGCCCAATCCATATTACAGTACGGAATAATCGGATGGGGTGGTGCTTTTAAAACCAATATTTTACCAGTTGAAAAAATACAAAAATTAAATATAAAAGTTATTTAAAAAAAACCGTCTACTTTTCCCACTGTTCAATTATTTAAAAAATTTAAGGTTTTAAATATAAAAATTGCTTTATAAAAAGAATTGTTTGCTTCAAATACAGAAAGATAATATAAATAGTAGTATTTCTAGGTCTCAAAATGTAAGTACGTGACCTAGAACAGGTGGTAATATCTAAATTCCTAAATTAAAATAACTACTGCACAACATCATTATACTTATAGAGGAATATTTTTCTTTAATGAAATGAACAAAGATAATAAAAAGTACAGTCAGGAATACAATATATTTAAGAAAGAAGTAAAAAAATACATCTATAATTCTTCTTTGTGTAACACTGATTGAAAACATCGTTAATATCTTTTTTGTAAATTATATATGTTATTTTAAAAACATTATTGATTAATATAAAATAATCTATTGTAAGACGTCACTCCCCATTTTGTACACAATAATTGTTTATTTCTTTTACGTAATGGGAAACGTTAATGTAAATATATGCATTTGATTATTGAAAAATTTGTATTTGGTTGTTATATTATATTTCAATTTGTTTATTTATAAATAAATAAAAAATAATAATAAAAAAAGAGCGATTAGCCTGACAAACTACAGAAGAAGAGCCGCGGGGTGCAGGGACGAATGTAGACAAATTTTGGAGGAGGCCAGGGCCCACAACGGGCTGTAGCACCACTGATGATGACGTATCTAGGTATAAACAAATATTGTATTTTTACATCTCATGCATACAAAAAACAAAAATATTACAGCTTAAAATATAGATTACCAAAAATACTTACTACGAATCTCAACCCGCTAATGATAAGTTTTCCGTGAAAATTTTTACTACTGGAGAAACATGAAGAGGGTCTTCAAGTGACATTCAAGTTACGAAGAAGAAGACAATTTTGTGGGTGTTTAATAAAATAGACAGTCTTAAACAAAGAAATTAGAAGGCGTGTCTAAAAAAAGTTTCACATTCAGATTTTGGGTGAAAGGAATGACAGTGAATGCTCCCATTATTATTTCGTCATAATTTAGCAATCAAAAGTTCCCACCGCTTTTATAATTACAATTCTCCTTATATATAGTGTGTGAGAACCTTTTCAGATTTAGATATTATTTATCTAGAAAGCTAAATTGATACGAAATGTACGTTCATTTGATTTACGACTTTACTTGAATAATTTGAAACAGTTACGTCCTACGATTATTGTTAAGCTTACTTTTTATTATCATTATACTTTTATCATGTTATTACTTTTACTATCCTTATTTAATTTTTCTCGCATTTTTTATTCTTTTTTTATTATCTAGATCCAGGGCTCCGAAAACAAATGTGCTCCTCAGAATTTCCCCTTAGCTTTGCTAAGCGCCGTATAAAACAAAATACGCAGCAGCGTTACCGTTGGGAGGATCGTTACCACGCTTCTTCTAGAGGTAAAATCACTAAAATATTTTTCCCAACGCTGGCTGATGCAGCAAACTTCCGTCGCCATGACCAAAGTACTTTTAAACGACCCAAATTTTTACCGAACACGGAGCTATGAGAAGTTACCTACGAGTATATAGGTTAACATTAAGGAATGATGACTATTATTCATGCGATGATATTTCTTCACAGAGTATCGAACATCTATTATTTCTGTGCCCATTTTTCAGTTTACAATACCATAATCTTGAAGCAGAATGCAAGAAAGGTGTAATATCCATAACAGATATTTATATTTTTGTTAAAAGGAGTTATCACGTGCCATTGTTTTTGGACTTTGCTACAATGGTTATTGGACTAAAATAAAGGCAATAAACCAAAATTAGTTATCAAACATCCCATTTCTAAGATAAACAATAATGACTTTTTTCAATTACCTTTTAGCCTTGTACATGACACGTAAGGCTACTAACTAAATACCGGGGTCCAAATAAATATTTAAAAAAAAGAAAGAAGAGTATAATAGTAGATGAACAGAGTTATCTTCAATTGTCTAGAGAGTACAACCAATTATGTAACGAAATAAAAAATGAAAATTACCCCCTTTCGCTCCGAACTCAAGCGTTGTTTTTGTCATCGCATAAACTTTAAATCTCTTTCACTTCCATACAATATTTTGTACAACTCTTGAGCTCCAAAATATTGTGCTGAGAATTCAATTTATCTTCTTGACATAGACCATCATTTCTCATCAATTCCTTCTCTATATTATTAATACTTAAAGCATTAACTTTGTAGTCAAACATTCTAATGAATGCTATAAAATATTTGTAAATAACCACTAACCGACTTTTCTATGTCTACCGGTTTCGAGACGTACCCGTCTCTTTGTCAGGACACCAATCAAACCAACATGCAAACCGACATGCAAAACCCACATATAAAACCAACACGACATGCATTTTAATAAGCACATGCACTGATTAGGACAAACATGCACTGATTAAATTATGAAAATATTATGTTGTTTGCGAATTTATGAAAAAAGTAGAAGGGATGGAGGGAGGGGTAAGCTTAATAGGTTTAATAGGGTGACCATTACAGTGGAACATCGTATAAAGGACTATATCGGAAGTTTGTTTGATTATTGATCAAAGGAACATTATTTTTTAAAGCTTTCCTAATGTGAAATATTTCCTATAATTATATAATTCCTTTTCTGTTTAAGGTACTTGACTCTGAATTGAGCTGTATGTCTTTTCATATTAAAAATACCCCTTCTCTGGCCACTTTCAAGAAACGCCTGAAACATGACTGTATATTCTTAGAATCCTAACCGCCTTTCATTTTAAGTTTTTTTTTCAAATATTTGTCTTATTACCTTTCTTTACTGGTTTTTCTTCCTATCTCCCTTAAAGCCTGATTCCACATTACTCATCCTTTAATAGGTATGACATATAGTACATTTATTTAAGTGTGCAAGCGTTTTGTCCCTATTGTAAAACAGCTTTTATTTAAATAAATTATGTTTTTTTGTGTACGGGTACATTTCTTTTGAGACATGTTTTGTTATTTAGTACAATTTTTTGACCAACCCTTCTCTTGACCAGTTTGTTTTTTTATTGGCTAGAAATTGTATTTTTAGCAATAAGTCTGCCAAAGTACTTATTCTTTGTACTTGACAATTTAAATAAATAAAAAAATATATATTCGTAAAAAAAAATATCTTGGTCGGTAATAATAACATAAAACAATCATACAAATACATTCTTCAATTTTACTTTATAGACATTTGAAAATAACTCTGTTAACTTTTCAAGGTAACCAAGACCCTGGGAATAAGTTGACTACCAAAAAACAATATATAAAATTCAGAGGTAAAAACCGTATCATTTAAAACGTGATTTATATTAAAAAATAAAGTAACGTCAGAAAATAATGGAGGGATGGCAGTATAAAATTCAGAAGGTTATAATTGTCCACTGATAAAATGAGGATGAAATTCAACCCACACTTAGTTCATTATTACCGGCTTTATCGATGAACAGATTAACACGTCATGCAATAATTAGTATGGGGAGAGCTGACGAGTGGCATCTTCAGTAACATATAACCTGCAGTGCCCAATAAAGGGTGTGATTATTATCCTCAAAGATTAATTCAGGCAATAAATAAAATGCAGAAAATCATAGGTCACAAAGGTGTGGAAATTCCGGAACGATTTAAAACCAATATGTATGTGTTAAATTAAGTTTTAAATTGTAGCTTCTGAACACGACTGTAAATAACAATGCATGCAAAATGTTCTGTAAAATGTTTTGTTCGTGCAGAGATAAATTATCATCTGGCTTAAATAGAAGTGGGAGTAATTGAATTGAATTTGGCGGCCTCCGTGGTGTAGTGGTCAAGACGCTTGATCCACTCACGGAAGGTTCCGGGTTCGATTCCCGGTGAGAACACAAAAATTAAAATATGATTTTTCTCAAGCCTAAGTGCTCTGTGGTGTAATTCACCACTGTAATTAGGCCTCCTGGCCTGTTGTGGTGCAAACAAAATGTTTAAAAAAATAAATTATTGATATGTTTAATATTGGAAAAATAATACATTTAACTTTTTGATGTTGATATTTATCTCACGTGGTAAAAATTTAGCCCTATAACAAGTCTATTATTGTTTTCAAAAACATTTTTCACCTTGTAATATGACATTTTACACGTATATGTTTATAAATTTGTATATACCACTTTAATTTAGAGTTATACTTCGACCGGTTTCGAGGTAACTACCTCATCGCCAGGAATTAAACTAACTTATAATTACTAGCGTTGCTATTTATATTATTTCTTTCATTTTTCTGTCTCTTTCATACAATGTTTTATAATATGAATAGCAACGCGAGTAATTATAAGTTAATTTAATTCCTAATGATGAGGTAGTTACCTCAAAACCGGTCAAAGTTTAACTCTTAATTAGAGTGGTTTATACAAATGTATAAACATATACCTACAACAAGTCTGAATAAAAAGATTTGAACCGTTTTTTAAATTAATGTAATATAGGTTGGTAATATTTTTTTTTAATCTAAAGCTTTTATGTATCATAAAGAATAAGGGTGCATAATCGTTGAAGCATTTGGTGTTCACAAACAGCATCTAGTCTTCTCGTTGCTCCTGCTCGTTTCGTATTTTTGACATAAACCACAGACGAACAGTCAGCAGTAGACGTCCAGGACGTCCAAAACCCGATGTTTTGTAAAGTAAGCAAGCGGTAAGCCATCCGCAATATATGGCCTAGTCAATAGTAGTCTCCGCTCGATTACAGTTTTCATCTGAAGTCGTTGAGTGCGATAAAATAGTATTTCTTAATTCCTTACGTAAGTTAAGCCACCACGAATGCAAAAATAAAAAAAAACCTATTTTTAAAACTAAGGCCACGATTCGCATTCGTTGAGGAGAGTTGGTGTTACATAGGCGGCATGTTTTCATTAGTTAAATGTGCGATCAGACAGCCTGGTTTTAGATGTGATAAAATATTAATTAATGCTTCATTGCATGCACTGACGCTCTACAAAAACAAAGAGGCTAAACTCAATGTACTAATAAATCAATAAAAAAGATGTGGGAATCCGATCAATCTCTAAGTTCTGTCTGCTAGAAGTGAGATATCACTCCAGTAAGCATTATCTCGCAGGATCTGAGTGATAGATTATTTGCCTCCGGCTGCTCTGTGGTGGCTGGCGGCCGCGGTACCCCTTAAAGACCTTGGTTCTAGCCAGTATGGGAATAATATAGGGATGGGCGTTGTTAGAACAGGAATCGATTATGTCATATCCCGTGAGTAATATCGGCATAACTTAAAAAACTAATTTTTACAGGAGAGCAGTTGCACATATGCTCTCGCTATCGGTAAACTAACTTTCATTTCCAAAATATTCCCAAAGACTCAATTCGAAATTCACCCGCATGAGTCATCTAGATTGAAATGTTTTTAAAAATGAAATTGGCATTGTGCCACTATTGTTTCTGAAATTTGATGAAAAAATATGATATAACATAATCGTGTTTGCTTTTCAGGCCATATAAGTATGTTTAAGAATCACATCTTTGAACATATTATATTCAGTAACATTTCTACAATATATAACTCAAAAAACCTAAATGTTTGACTTGTGCCATTATTATCGCCTAGTTTCGATGGATAATAAAATTAAGTATATGCATTACTTTTATTTAAAAATAATTTTCTTGGTGCAATAATCTATTATCTAAACATGTTTAACTTAAGATGAAGGAAAGCATGCGACTTAATTGCGCTTACCTACATATAAGGCATAAGGTTTTTTCACCCTGGACGTCCACTGCTCTGGCAGTAAAAATTGCCAGCAATTTATGTATATGGAGTGCGTTCCTGATGCAGGAGGACACATAGAAGTAAAATAAAAATATATTTCTCTGGAAGATTCCAAATAGCGAACATGCAATAAGAAAGGCGATGGATGAATCAAATTGTAATGTGATAAACGCATTTTGTCCGATTTCTTATTTAAACTACTTATTATATTTTTTTTCCCTCGACTCCTTTTAGATACCTTTATTTTAATAATAATACAAAAATAAAATTTTATGTGATGTAATAATGTTTATTTATTTAACACTTCCTATACAATTAGGAGGTAATCTTCCAAAATTGTCATGTCCACTTTTGTTTAAAATTGAGTGAATTTGACTTTTAGTTTCTATATTGAAACAGAACAGCGATTGGCTTGATCAAATTCAAAATCTAGCAATTTCACAACATTTTGTTTTTGTGCAAATAAAAGTGAAATTGATTTATTTGAGGCAAAAGCGATGCTTTCAAATAAACGTACACAAAAATTCTGAAAAAAAAAAACTAATTTTCGGACTTGACCATTTTTTTAGATTACCTTCTGACGTATTCATTTTATATAGATGGAAGGGTGGACATGTTGCCTTAAGGAAATTTCATTCAACCTACCATATTTATTTACTTACTTAAAATAATACTTTACGAATTATTTATTTATCTCTCTCTAATCAATTATAAGATACGCCATAACTTCCTGGGGGTTATCAAGTGAAACTAATATTAATTTTATTCAAACCTTGCAAAATTCTATGATCAAATTGCTTCTACATAAAGATGTATACCGCCAGAGACACAATATTTCAATATCATTAATGTATAAATCAGTAAATAAATTATCTGTTAGGGCTCTACTTTGGTACAAATTAATTTGTCAGCATGCGTCGCACTCCGAGTATAAACTCAAGTTGGTACATGATTACAACACCAGGTTTACAAGTATGGAAGGGCTAGCTGTTCCTAGATACTGCAATAAATATGGCAAAAGGACACTGCAATACAGTATACCTAAAATATTTAACATGTTACCAAACAATATAAAAAATACTAAGTTAAATACAGGAGTGCGACGTTTGCTCAAATTATGGTTATTAGAAAAAACTTTTTTGTATTAGTGATAGTTTTCAATTTTTCATAATGTAATATGTAATTGTTTTTCAAGTAAAATTATTGTTAATGTAGGTTAAGTGTAAATAATCGATGTAATTTATAAGAACCTGCTGACGAGTTGTATGTATGCAACTCAGCAGGACTTTAATTTAAGACTATTTTGTAAATATTTTTGAAAAATAAATAAAAAAAAATAAAATAATACTATACTACTTTATTACAAAACAGAACATTTACAAATGTTTTTTTTATGGAAACATAAAAATAAACCTTGAATCTACTCTATACTATGAACTATGTAGCAATATTATACGATTACACATATAAACCCACTCGGATAATCACTTTGTACAAATTGTTAAATACCTATATTTAATACGTTTTACATTAATTTATTTTATAAATAAGATGCTGATTTTCTTTTAAGGCAAAAGTTGACCTTTAAATTTAACATCGGTCAAACATATTTTTTTGAAAATAAATAGTTTATTTTACACAAAATTATAGGAATGTATCTAGTCTCTAATTTTTTCAAAATATTTCCAATGTGATAGACCCCTTGCTTTTTACTGGTTTAGTTACTAAATTAACTCTTCTTCTTTTTTTGCTGATCGTCATTCTGAATTCATCACCATCCTGAGCCAGTCTTATAAGTGCTGAAGCGCTGCCGCATTAGGATAAATCCACTAAATTAATGACATAATTATTTTAGCCATTAACGGATTATTCGATTGTTAGATTGTTCCCATCGCTATTGGAAAGAATCAAAGTGTTACCCTAGCAGGAACCTAACATGTAGAAGTTACCCGGCTTTACCCCAACACCGACTTCCTTTGGGTGATTGATCGACCCCGAGTAAATTTATTACTCTGTATAGTTCGCCCGGTTCAAGAAACGATAAAATGAACGAAATAATATTTTTTTTCCTTTATTGCAAAGACTATTGTGTCTATTTAGTAAAATAAAATCAGTTTGTAAAAATGACAATATGTATTTATTTAATCAACGTCTTAAAACAAAAATCACAAAACAAAATACAACACTTTTGCAAAAAAACAAAATGTTCATTATTCTTGTAGATAAGGGGGGAGGGGGTCAGTACCAAAAAAGCTGCGGACGTCACTGCGACCTGTGTAGGTGTGTGACGGGATAAGAAATGTACATTGTACGAAATGTCTTATAGCGGTGGCAATTACATATATACGAGTATATCAAAAGGAATATATATATTTATTTTTTACATTTTTGACCGATTTCATTATTTGTAACCCTGTCATACATTGATTTCCAACACATTCGTCTAAAAGATCGCATTTTGACAGCGTTCACTCTGCTTTCATCTTTTCTCTGCCAGTTTCATGTTTCACTTCCATACATAGGTGTTGGGACTCAAACTTCGTGGTGGATTGATGGCCAGTTTAGCTTCGATTGACATATTTAAATTAGTAATTACTGAGCTTAGTGCGCTAATCTCTATTTTCTATCTCTTAAAAACATGCTCCTTTGACACACAAATTCTTCTACTCATTCAAGACGTTCGATATCAACATTTATTATGCGATCAGTAATCTCACTTCCCCTTTCAAACACCATTACTTTTGACTAACTTTCGTTCATCACCAATTGGCTCTCCAGGCATGCATCATACATTCTAGAGACTATCAGTTGCAAATCCTCCTTGCTGCTTGCTAAAAGAAAAAAAACAAACCTTAAAAAAAGATTTAAAAAATATTACCTCATAGAAATAACTGTGCTGTTAGCAATGATGCGGACTATACTCCCGTGTTTGAATAATCAATATACAAAGGTGCCACCAATCTAACTGCTTTTCCAGGATTTGATGTCTTAGTTGTTTGTCAGGTATGAGTATATCTGATAATCCGTTTACACGCCTAAAATACAAACACTAAGTTCATCTAGTCTCCAGCAGTGAGACAGCCATTTGGATATACATATTTCATGTAAATTGCTACCGCTGGCGCTGGCACCGGCCACTCATTCATTTAGACTAGTTAACCCTAAAATGTCGACTTATTTTTCGAATTAGCTATTTTGAAAAACAGCTAAGATTTTAATTCGAAAAATTATTATTTTCTCTTATTCTTTTTCCTAGTTGTGGGGGCCAGTGATACACAAGCTCCTGACTTCACTGCGATCTATGAAGATCTATTGTGACGGGTCCCCATGATTTAATCTCGCCTTCCAAGCCCAGGTCTATAAAGAACCTGACTACTGGGTGGAAGGCGATACTTTACATTTTGCTAAACCTTCCCTTCCAATCCCAGATCCGTAAAATATCGGGCTATTAAGTAGGGGGCGAGTTTTTTAACATCCTCAGATTTAACCAGTGGTCCTCCGAGCTTGAGGCTCCTTTTATAATGTAAACTATCACATTCACATATAATGTGTATACGTGTTTCCTAATCTGCACTTCAGAACCTACATCTAGAAGTTTTGGAAAGGTTCATTCTAAAAAGGTGTTTGTTCATTCTGCAGTGCCTGTAAAAGCTTTAGTGAAAACCCTCACTTAATTTCGTCTGAGTTTTATAACGTCAAAAGTAAAACTTTTCAGCTTTTGCAAAAGTGCACAATAATCTCCTCATTTCAGACTTAATTTTGTTAATGGAGTCTATAATTCTTACCGTGCATGCATTCTTTAGCTGCAGGACGTTATGTAATATAGTTTTAATTTTTGTGAACGATTTTTAAAAAATTAAAATACTTTAAATCATTTAAAAAAAAAAGTAAATACGGTCTAGATTAACAATATTATGTATCTTTTTTGGGTAATACCGTGTATGTTGGATTTGATCCGACGTTTCGGCTACCATTGCAGGAGCCATCTTCAGGGAAAACTGTCTGTTTTATAAAGAAATGTATGTGTCGCAGCCGGCAGTAGGCACATATCTATTCGTTTTTGTCATATGTAGTGCTGGGAACCATGTTGAATTTAATTTAAGCCCGTCGTCATTGTTTATATTATCTGGATGTCTGTGTATTTCAATTGCCTCTTTTATTATTCGTGCACTATAATAACTAGGTTTATGTAGAATTTTTGGTTCAAAGGCGAAAAAAATTTGCTGATTTGTCTGGATGCCCAAGTTTACATGCTCTTTTGTGTTCGTCAATTCTCTCCTTCAATGGTAGCCGAAACGTCGGATCAAATCCAACATACACGGTATTACCCAAAAAAGATACATAATATTGATAACAGTGACCGTGAAAACCTTCGCACCTATTTAAGGTCTAGATTTCCTACCGTTCATGCGCTCTGTAGTTGCAAGATATTCATTTATTTAAATATTCTGAAATCTAGCTCCAACCTGAAAAGAGGAACTGAAATCCAATCGTTTATGTGCTCTGTAGATGCTAGACGTGTTTGGATATTTTTAATACAGCGCCCTCGAGGTGATAAGTACACTATAGAGCCCTTTCTTAAGCAGGTTTTAATGGAATAGGAAGCGCGTCGCCAAGATCCGCCATCATTTACCTGTCTCCTGCATTTCTGTAGTCTTCCTGGAAAAAGATTTCTTAGACGAGATCGAAATTATTTGTAAGAATAAAGCGTGACATATTTTTCTTTGGTTACCTATCACATATCGCACATTACACTTTAAATCTTTCCTTCGCTGAGCCCACATACAAATAATAATTCATCGTTTCCTGAGTGGGATTTAGTTGATTGTACTCGCTGAAAAATCTTTTTTTCAAAAAACTTTAGTCAATTGAATAGCACCTGTACATTCGACGTAACTATATATATTTATAAAAATATTAGACATGGAGACAGTCTGTTTTTTTTTTCCATTATTTCTAAAAAATATAATAGAATTTACGCCTGTTAAAGCAAAATACCTTAAAAATCACTAATATGTCTGTCAAATAACTGGAATGTACTCCCGCTTACTGCCAAAAACCGACTGACTAAACGAATTTCTTATTTTGTTTTTATCTCTTTCACACAAACACCGGCCACAGAACAGCATCTCTGCTTCCCTTGCTATAAGTTCTATTCTCGTGCTCTTTCTTACACAGTAAAACATACATATGTATTGTGGTACTGGCATTACTTTCGTTCGTGTGACTATTCTTCGCATACTAAGTATAAATATATTTTTGTGTTAAAATCCAGCTCAAATTCAAATTTTTCTTTCCAAATCTGATGTGAAAATGTGAAGATGACAAAAAATACTACTTCATTGTTTAAATAAATAAGAGATGTATCAAGTCTTGTATCCTATGTATCGAACCGGGTTGTGGTCCGGTGGTAGTATTGTTGACTCACGGGCAAAAGGTCCAAGGCTCAATTTCCACTCTACCATAACTCGATTTACATTTTTCCAGCATAAGTTATTTACGACTTTTAAGAAATGGTTCGAAAATATAAATATTTGAGTCAATAGTAAGAACTTAAGTGTTTCCCCTTATATCAAAAATATCCATTTAGATTTTGACCGCTCAAGGGTTAATAAACATGTGCACGTTTTCATAAAACTTCATTTCAGTAGCCGTTGTTTATTGATTTCGTTTAAATATTCAAGTCGACGTGTTGTTTCATATGAATAACCTGACTGCCTGCCTTTTATTGCCATATTGCCACTTGTGATGAGGTGTATAGAGTCTGGACTGTACTTTTTTGTAGAGGTCACTCGACAAACTAGAACTGTGACACTAAACGACTAATATATAAATCATTACACTATTGCTATATAATTATATCCTTAAATTACCTTCAAATCTCTTCAATAAAAACAAAACTCAACCTATAATTAATTGAAAGAAAATAAATATTAGTATACTACAACAGAGATGAAGAACGTTTACGTTGAATGCCACAAACATTTAGACAAACTGAAACTACTGTTGATAAAACCAGCTGGTCCAAGAAGAAGTATAAAAATTAAAACGTATTTTCAGACGTTGTCTAGTATGTTGGCGAAATAATGCTGTCAGAATCTCACCCGTATCAAAGATCAATATCATCATCATTTCGTGTCCACTCCGTAGTTGGATCATATGGTGTCTACAATAAGCCTTCACGCATCTCTGACGGCTGCCCTCTCCTGTGAGACACCTATTCTCAAAACTCTGTGAATTTCTGTTTTGGGCCTTAGTTAGGTACCACAATTTGCATACGCAGAAGAGAATAGGTGTCAAGTAGGCGTTATAAAGACAGTATTTGGATTTCACTTAGTAAATATCAGATCTGCAGACAGCCTTCATACTGTTGAATGTGGCGCCTGTTATTCCTAGATGCACTCCTAGTTATTTTTTAAAGCTGATATTCTCCAAACCATTCTCCATTCATCCAAACTCTCGACCCTTTCGATGATTTGGTTTGACAGATTCAGGGGTTTTAAGCATCCAGGCACAAAGTGTTTTTCACTCAGTTCATGGGTTTTTGCAATATTCATTTTTAAACTTATGCATGTAGAGTTCCTATTTAGCTAATCTTATGTGACCTGAAGACCTCCGACTGAATTGTCAATTATCACCGCATCATCGGCAAACTCAAGGTCGCAGAGTTTTTAAGTGTTTGTAATAGTTAAATATTCAGTACCTATTAGCTTCCAAAGCTGCTCGCGGTGTAAGCAGTGTACGGTTAGGATGCTATGATTGTTGCTGCTAATACAAGTTGTGTCCTTTTTTTCCAAATTTAGAAATAAGCATCACAATAAAACAAAATGGTAAAACGTCGTCATTCAAAATAAAATTTTCTGCTTTACAAGATGTTGTATTTGCTTTCACGTTATATTCATTATTTTATTACATGCCTTCAAAATGGAATGTTAAATAGACGGAAGTAAGCATTTTCGACACCTACTTCTGTTTGCGTTTAATCGAGAGGAAACAGCTGACACAGCTTCTCGCGATATTTGCACAGTATTCGGTGAAGATTCTATGAATCATTGACTAATTTGTGTAAAATAATGAAGGAAAGTACATTATTGGCGGTGTGGGTTTGAACAAAAAATCTTCACCTACAAAAACTTGAACTATGAACAAAATGTATATTTTATTATTTAGTGTTAGCAATATGTAATTGTTGAAAAACACGTTGTCATTTTTTATGTGAATATTTCTGGTTTTCAAATATTATTTACAAACCAAATAAATGCAAAAGAAACTTCTTGTTTTGTTGTTCATACTTAACTGTAAATGAAAAGAAATCGTGTCCAAAATAATGTTATAGTTATTTCACAAAAATATAATCATTGCTCCTTAACGCTTGAAACCAAGCGTGTCTTCTGAACTGTCAAAAAGCTCACTCTCTTTTTGGCTCCTGTAATTCCTTATGTTCATCCCATCATTTCTCAACTTCCAAAGTCTACATATGCCGAGCATCCAAAAGGTGTAAACCACCAAAGCTTGCAACTTATCAAAAAGCCTTCACTATTGCCACGGAAAAAAATTAAGAAGGGTAACCGAGCTCACGGATTTTTGTTGATGTTACGATACTAGATTTGAGATTCGGATGATCGAGCAGATGGTTAATATCAGATACGGAATTTTTTCGCTACGATGAACAAAATGTTTGAGTGAATATGACAATTATACTGAAACAGTAAATGCGTGACCGGCGAGGCTAACGAGGCGAGATTCTTCTCGGAAATATTTCATACTAAATATTGGTGTTTATCATTAACAATCTGTAACGTCTTCTGGACTGAAAATAAAAAAAAATCATAATACGAGCAGATTATGCAAATTCATGGCTTCTGTGGAGCTGTAATCCTGGCAATATTAATTTTCAAATCCTTTTAATATATTATGCAAAGTTATATGTTGTCAAATAAAATCATGATATGCTTCGTCATACAAATATAAATCTCAAATATCATTTTACTAACGACCGAAAGGGTATGCAACGTAAAACATTAATTATTATTTTATTTTTAAAAAATATTTTCTACCTGTATTTGTGTTATATTATTATGGATAACTTATATAGCGCTATTTTCGTAATATAATACCTCAAAGGCGCTTTACATGGTGATTGTATAGATAAATAAATTTAATTGAAGCTTTTCAATTTGTAATTTAATTAAAACAACAAGATTTTGAGTTTGTCCAAATTTTTGTAGACAAGGACTGGATTTGACTCTCTGGGGAGCTGTTTATATTAACATATTACAACAGATATGAAGAACATTTAAGAGAAGGTAATATAGAAGTCTAATACAAGTCATAAGCCCTGTAGATGCCTAGACTTCTATATTACCTTCTCTTAAATGTTTTTCATCTCTGTTGTAATATGTTAATTAATTAAAACATTTTTTTTTGTTATCACATGCTACGGATTTATTCAAATGATTTAGATAACAAGTGAGTTTTAAGTTTTTTTCCGAAATATCACGTCACTTTCACAGCCTCGCACCTCTGCTGGGGAGAGCATTCCATGCCATAGGTCCTGCGACCGTAAATGCGCGTTCACTAAATTTAGTGCGCTGTTTGCGTAGAGGTATACTAACTTTTTCTCTCGCTGTAGACGTAGCTGATCTAAGCGTGAGGCGCCTGTCAGCTAGTTCATCTGGAATGCATATTTCCCTTAGATATTCCGGAGCAGAGTTGTGCAGTGATTTATACATAAGCCAACAGAGTTTGCATTCTACTATCTGTAGTAAACGTAGCCAGTGCAATTCCCGAAGTAGTGGAGTGATATGACTGAACTTAGAGATTCCGAAAGTAAGTCTCGCTGCAGCATTCAATTCATTTTGTTCATTGGTAGACCTGCATAGATACCATTACAATAATCGACTCTAGACACTACAAACGCATTTATTAATTGACGGGCGGCATCAACCGGCAAATTTTTGCGTATGCATTTAATTTGTCTTAACTGGTAGAAGCGTGAACTTATCGTTCTACTAATTTGAGCGTCGAGAGAAAGGTCAGAATTAAGTAAAACTCCCAGTAGTTTAACGGTGAGTAAAGCGGTACTCTCTACATTGGGGAGGGCCGTATCCTGTATCAAATTCTGTCGTCTGGCTGAAGCCACCTTGTTCCGTTTTTGATGGGTTTAATGTTAGTCTGTTTTCTTGTCGTGTTATGTTATTTCTATTCATACTTTGCTATTTTTGCATTTGTATCCGTTTTCTTTTTTTTAAATGTTACGATTTAAATCAAATGTTGTAAAATATGCAAAAGAACCTGGATTGGATTCCTCGTCATGGTTGATAGAAAATTTTTTTTCTTAACGAAAAGTGTTTTTAAACTGGATTATTTCATTGTTCGTGGACTGGCTCCAAAAATGATAAAAATGCGCTACGATTTGTGTACCAATATAGTGCCTTATGCAGCATTAGGTGGGGAAAAAGAATGATAATTATGATAATGATAATTTTTTAGTACTGGTTTATATACAAATGTTTTTTTTTGCTACTTTTGCCTAGATGGTATTTTACCTTTTATTTAAACATCTGATTTAATGCTCATATTTCCATATAGTTAAATTGTATGACTTTTGTACTTTTTTAATACTAATTTGTTTTTTTTTTTATTGTTTTAAACCATGCACTACTCGCATTTTTTTTTCTGATAAACCTTTTGTTTGAGCACCCAAAAACAAATTGCTTCAAAAGCGAAAAAAAAACAGAAAACTCTGGACATATGTTTCTTTTTACGAATAAAGAGTTGATAAAAATGATCAAAATTTGTTGCAACAGAAAAGGGAATCTGGATGTCTAGGTATTCATTAACTTAAAGGGGATAATCCAGTTTGTCTACAAATATTTTGACATACTCAAAACATCGTTTTTTTTATTTTATGTATTATTTACTTTAACGAATATACGGCCTTGGTAGGTTCGAGTACTCGGACGTGAAATATATTTTTTAATGGTGTTTTTACATTGCAATATTTCACCTTCTCTAGACTGGTACCAATGTACAACATATAGAAGTATACAATTTAAACTTTCCTACCTGTAAAATATGATCGAGACTCAAATGAAGATGGACTAGCTCTCCCTAAATTCAATAATAAATACGAGAAAAGAACACTAGGGTACAATATACCAAAAATGTATAACATGCTCGCATTAAATAAAAAAAAAAAAAAAAAAATTATCTGGCTCAGAGAAAGACGTCCGCTGAGAATCCGGCTTTTAGAACGTGGTTTTTTATGTTAATTTTTTTGTGTTCTTTTTTATTTGGAGAATTTTACGTTTGATGTAGATATTTTTCTTTTTTTATAGAATTTAAGAGATAAGATTATGTATACATATTAGAACTTAACTATAAGCACCTGCTGACAAACTGTATTTTATGCAGTTCAGTAGGACTTGATAATTTATATGTTAATTTTTGTATACTTTTGATAAATAAATAAAATTAAAAAATACATTTGGTGATTAAATGCAGTGTATTATCTACTATGTTGAAGTGTAATTGAGCCTTTGATTGATAATTTTACATAATGATATCAAATATCTCAAGAAAATATTGATTTACAGTTTGTATCTTCATGGAATAGAAGAACGAATAAGAAAGTTGTAGCAGTTTTTTCTGAAATAATAAACTGACATGCAGCTTTATTTTACAGCCACTTAAAAATTAATCTTAAACGAAATGATTTTAATCGAATGTGTGTTCCACCGTACCACGCAACATCGTAGGTATCCAGTTAACCAGCTTGGAGTACAAAAGGAATGAGAAAGATAGGACAGGAATAATAGACCACTGTAACAAAGCAAGGTTAGTATTCGGAACAAAGACTAACAGACAGATCGCCTTTCACGATAAAAAAAATGTATCTAAAAAACTGGTCATAAATTTTATGGCAGTTCGTCGTGTATGTGAAAAAAGTGGATAAATTATCACCTTATTGTACCCCTGTATTTATTATGTTCCAATTTCACTGGACGAGTGCGTTAAAAACCATAAATTACATCATCAAAATACCATAAATATAATGCTTGTAAGAAAATAGACCGGTTTGCGGTGGATGATCTAGTATAGTCTGTTCTACTAAAAATAATTTACTTAAATGAAAAAATGGCGTCACAAAAAGTTTGAAAAAAATAAATCATACGTTTTGAACAAAACGGGTTGAATGGAAAAAGGTAAAGAAACTCACTTTGCCCGTTTTAACAAAAACGTATTTTATTTTTTTAACTAAACTTTTTTCGGCGCAAGTGGTCTTTGATAAGATTCTCTTATTGTATCATAAATTATACTCGGAGATTATTTATGAAAAATATTTTGCACAGATTAGTTCCATATGAGATGCGTAATTTAATTTGTTAGTTTCATGAAATTATTCGGTATATTTAATTTTACAAAATACGTATTGCATTGAGGGGAAAAAATGTATTGAAAATAATGCGGTAATTTAATTGTGTCTATATAGGACATAAGCAATACACATTAAAAAAGGTGTAATTTAACGTAAAATAGTTTATATATACCAACCGCAGATACCATTGAAAATCGTCATTTTCGTGTAAAAAGCATTGTTTTACTAAGAAAAACAATAAAATTGACTTAATAGAGCTTTGCTTAAAAATATTCGAAAAATTATTTTAATAAAAAAAAAAATTATTTATGCTCTTTGACGTGGGCAAATTCAATGTTTGAAAAATAATAAATGAATAAGTATAAAAATTATAAAAAAAACGTCTTACAAAAGAAAACTATATTTTGCATAACAAAAGAAAATAGTTTAAAAAGTAATCATCATGCCATGTCCGCTCCCTACTGTAAGCGTGGTGTCCACAAAGAGCCTACATGCATCTCTATCGGCTGCCAGCTTTTGTGCGTCCTCCCAAATCAGGTTGATGTCCCGTAATTCTGACATTAACTGCCGATGAACAGTGGGCAGAGGACGTCCTGAACGTCGAGAATAAAATGCCTTGTAATGTAGGAAGCATTCGCAGGCAAAGCCAATTGTATCACCTTCACTCGATGGTAGTTGTCACCGAAGTTTGCTGCATCCGTTCTCATATTGCTTCTTTTAAAAAGTAACAATGGCATGATTTAAGAATATTAACTTGAGGACTTGCTCCTGTAGACTTCCAAATTCCCTTAATTTAACTATTCTACACGTCATGCAAAAATATTCACTTTTGTAATTTTATTATTTTTTATTATTTTTTTTATTTATTCATATAAAGACACACATTACAAAAAAAATAGGTATCTCTAATTATATGACGTCAAGAGCCCTGTGTTGAGTTGGAATACGACATAATTGAAAGTGGAAGCATGCATATTATACAAAAATACTAAAAATAAAAATTATTACCTTAACAATAATATATAAATCTTTACTTAAGGGAGTGCGGATATTATCCGAGGTTGTACCAGTCTGACTTCATACTGGAAATGCTTGTCTACAATCGTTTGCAGAAACGAAGAAACGCATACTGGCTTTTGTATTTTTTCCGATTAATTCGTGGTATTACGATCAACATAGGTGTAATGGAGAGTATTTTTCTTTATGTCCCTAATGACTATCTTAGACATAGACAGCTAAAGCTGTTTTATCTTTATCCTGCTTGCAGAACCAACCTGCTAATGGTAATGCCTGCAGAAAGAGCAATGTCTTTACTCAACCGTATCTCTTCGGATATTGACATCTTTCGTATTCATTGAAAAAAAGTTCAGAGAGGATAGCATTCTTTTTCTATAATTGCTGGTTGTTTTTATTTTACTATCTTTGTATATTAAAATTTGAGTATTAATGTTTTCGTGTTACATAACATGCATACATATGCATTAAAATATTTTGTAATGTACATAAACGTTTATAAAATAAATAAATTGAATTTAATAAATCTATGTAATGATTTCTTCCCTCAGACAAAATTCAAACTTGTACACTTCTCATGAAAATGGCTTTCTTTCTGACATTCTGACATTGAAAACTCTTGGAGCCTTAATATAGAAATTTCTCTATTTTATCTCAGATATTCTCCGTGTATTTGATAATGCACGTTTGAATGGACTATATCTGAGCTTTGCGATGGCAGCGAGCAGCGCGGCGCACCGCACCACACCACACCCATATCATCCGCTATTGTGATTATTGGAGAACATTTTGATCACTTTGTGAATCCTTTGTCGGATTGCCATAAAAACCCCTCAACAATATTAACAAGCCAACTATTATGACTATCGTTCCGTAATAAAATCATTATAATATAAAATCGTGTGCCTCCAGGAATTTCATACGAGTTAGCAGGGAACATTAAGCATTTATTTCCTCGTGTAAGCCTTCGAATAAATAATCATAATCTCTTGCAAGTTGTAATAAAACGTAGGTAATGTATCATCAAACTCATAACCGTAGGTTTATAAAGGTTCTTAAAACTGGCGAGGCGTAAGCTGGTTCTCTACAGCAGGCATATTGAATTTCGTAATGTCACAGCGCAAATGGATTAATCCGGAAATGGAGTAAATGAACTTACTTTTTTGAAGATTTTTCTTATTCTTCTGGAAAACTGCGGCAAAATTCCAAACTGTTGGTGCCTTCGTTTTTATTTTCCACAGTAAATTTACCTTTGTTTTTATTAATTATATTTTATAATTTACGAGGCGTTTTGTACCGAAATCGATTTGCGATTAACATGTACTTCTATCAAGTTCAAAGCGAACAATGACACCAGGGCCTCGATTATGATGGGAAGTTAAAATTTATCTTCAATTTTAGTATCTACCAAGTAAAATTTAGTTTTCTGTGTGAAAAATTTAATATATTTACTTTTTTTTCTAAACATGTCAAATTACCGGTTACCGATAGAGACATTTTGAATGTTTATACAAATATACACACTTTCGTACATACATATCGATGTTAATTTATACCGTCTCAGCATATACCGATCAAGATGGCCGTTCACAATCGCGGCCCAGGGCCCCGATTACAATGGGAAGTTAACATTTATCTTCAATTTCATCTACAAAGTAAAATTAAGTTTTCTGTATGAAAAGCAGAATATGCATACAATTTGTTGTTTTAAATATGTTTAATTATAGGTTACAGACGAAGATTTTCGTGCATAAATATCGTTTCTTTTTTATAGACAGTCAAAGATTACTCGGCTTACTTCCTATTGTAATCGGGGCCCAGGCGACAAATAATAACTATTCTAGGTGCGAAAGGGACAGAATTGAATTTAACGAGAAAAGGGAGACGGGTATAGGAATTTATTTACGCTGTGACACATTATTAAAAACGGCATGATCAAAAACAATTCTGACCTAACTCTACTATTTCCTCAATGATCAATTTAAAAAATGATAATGCCCTTTATTCCTCTTTTTATCATTTTTTTATAATTGACAATTCAGTCGGGGGTCTACAAGTCACTGTAGATAGGCTAAATAGGTACTGCGAATGCATGGGTAATATTGCGAAAACCCATGTATTGCGTAATACTTACGTGCCTTGATGCCTAAAGTCCATGATGCAAATCGTTGCTCACCAGGGCAGGGCTCAAACGGCACAACACTAGGTTTTGAGAATAGATGTCAGTCGAAGAATATTGGGTAAGCGGTGGTTTGACTTTGTAAGGAAGGAGGTGATACGGTTGGCTGGGCCATATACGACGGATGCCTCCTGAGTTCCAGAGTGCCTTAACCACGCTTGCCTACTTTAAAAAGCTTGGGGTTCTCGACGTCCTGGACGTCCGCTGCTGACTGTTTGTAGGCAGTTTATGTCAGAACCACGGGATGCGAACCTGTCTGTTGAGAATACACAAGAGCTGGCAGCTGAAAGAGATGCCAAGTGGCTATTTGTAGACACCATGTGCTCCAACTAGGGAGCGGACATGAAATGATGATGATGATGACACTTTTATTTATTTCTTGGTTGCTGTGATGTTCATTTGATTAGGTTTAAACAAAAAAATATTGTTCCACGAGTTATTGTAATTTATTTAAATGTTATTTGA
The DNA here is from genome assembly GCF_059751315.1 of Micrasema longulum. Lineage (NCBI taxonomy): Eukaryota > Metazoa > Arthropoda > Insecta > Trichoptera > Brachycentridae > Micrasema > Micrasema longulum. The sequence goes on from NW_028278966.1 coordinate 27,653, forward strand.
TTCCAGTATTTCGGGAAATCTTTCGAGGTAAACTGTTGTAGTAATTGAAGCTTATAGCGCATTTTTGCATACATAAACAAAAACACAAAGATGAAACAAAATATTCTGACTTAATTTATATTGTAAAGATACCGAGGTATTCCATGCACAGCTGAGATGTTTTATATCCAAAACATATTTTATATTTTCCAAAAACGTATTTTTTTAAAAATACTAGCAAATTGCGCACAATAAGTTTTTTTTGAGTTATTAGGCTGTGTATCGTTTGCATTATTTTTTAACGTTTTGGATCACATTACAGCGTCCATCATTAGGGTTAATGTTATTTGTGGCGATATACATGTTTCGTTTTATATTATACTCAGGATTTGTACGAAAAAAGTTATCAAACCCAAAGTCGCTCTTAAAATATTTGATAAACAGTTAATTTTGACTTCTGGTGACGCGGTTGGGAACGTGAAATAAAATAATTGCTATAGAGATAGGCTACCAATTATAATATTCAATATCTAAGTTGCTGTAGAAACATCTTTCATTGTTTCAAATATTAAACTAATTCTTTAGTTTTGATAAATCAATAATAAGTTAAGTTTTTGGAAACCATATATGGTTTGCATAAACCATATAAATAACATTATTTGCTTTAATACTTAATGCATCACATAGTTTTGATCCTTCGAAAGGCTTATTACATTTTAATACTTTTATAACAAGATCCGAGCACCTGATTATAGAAAACATTAATTGTCGGCGTCTGGTCGGTAATCAGTAAGATCCTTCAGGCTGGGTAATATCTAGGGCAGATAATTCAACCCCAAATTACAATAATCCTCATTTTAAGCAAAAATATAACCCAAGCGGCCTCAGGGGAGGCGCAATCCCTCACACCTGCCTCCCCATCTGATACAGCGGGAGACCCATACTTATAACATTTATGAAAAACATATTTACATAAGCGATATAAAATTTAATGTAAGCCGAAAAGATGAAAGATTGCAAATATCAGCACGTTTGATATGCGATATTATGTCGTGATTAGTTTGGTCAGTTTGGGAACAGGTGGAAGATAATAAATATAACACAAAGAATTCATTACAATTAAATGATGTGTGTCAATGTTTCAGATTTTATTTATTTTTTTATTTTATATCAAATTATTGTTTCCTTATGAGTGCTCTAAAAGTAAGCACTTTTCGGATTTGTGTCTATATCTTATTAAAAAAACATTTTTTAAACTAGTTTATTTTTACTCTTAATATAGAGTCATTATTTAACTACAACTTTTTGGTACAAAATAATCTTAATAAATCATAGAAAAAAAACAAAATTTATTTACAAAATCAATTATTCGCATAATTGCAGACCCATGTTGCAAAAGTACGCATGGCGGTTTGCACGTAAGTACTATATTTAAATGTCTCGATGTCAAAGTACGTCATACATCTATTACGCGATAATTCAAGGTATGATGATACGCATTGAACATACTCATCTATTATAGGTTCTTTGTAGAATTTTTAGCCTCCAGGACATTTTCAACCCTATTTTTTTGTGATACTTTTAATGTTTTAAACGTTTTAGTGTAAATCTTGGGCTTGCTCATTTCTTTATTTTTTTTTTTAAGTTGGTTTGTTGGCAAACTCAAAATCACTTGTGATTGCGATACCTAACCAAGAAAATCGCAACATGAATTACTTTGAAAAGAGTTGATTCTGACAAACTACATTTTGCTGCTAGACTTATTTTGCTTTTTTATTCTTCTTTATATATTAAAATATACGATTTTGTGGGTAAAATATAATCAAAATAAGTCAAGAACGAGAGTTTTTGACTTAATCGCCTTTGAGCATTTTCACACCACGGAAAAAATCCAAGAATAAATAACATAGCGTAGCTTTTATCATAGGGAATTTTTTATTCAAAGCGTAACATTTATCATGTAATTGTTCGTTTTTTAATTATTTTATTTATTAATTGGTAGGTAAACGTACAAACCTGTACACCATGAGGCCGACTAATCTCCGCTCGATTTCTATTGGCAAAATTTTCATCCGCGAGTAGAAACTAAATAAATAAAACGAAAAGAGAAAATAATAAATAAGTACCGACCCACTCTAATTTCACCGGACCGGGTGGATTGAATTTTTTTTGTTCCTAGACTCACATCTAAAGCGTTAGAGTAAACACCTCCATTTTATGTAACATATGATCAAATAACGCTGCATTTGATCTTTTATGTTATGCGGTGTTTGAGAAATTTGATGAGTAGGTATTTCAACATGGTTCGTGTGTCACTCTCTCAGATGCCTCCCCGAGATTGTGCAAATAAGACATCTGAACCTTGAATTGATTACGCCTAACTAAAATCGAGGTTTCGTTGTCCCGTTTTCGCATCCTGAACCATTTTTTTTTGAGAATGAGTACTAGAAACAAATTTACTGTGTTTAAAATTATTTATTACATTTGTATGACCGTACGTCCGAAGACGGCAGATAAAACTAAGCGCTCTTATGGGTTTTTGGATGGTCCTAACTTCCCATAGCAAACAGTTTGTCAAAAAAGCAAAACAATAGAGACACGCTAATGGTAAATATCTTTGTTTTATAAAAAAACACTGCTCTAGTGACATTATTCATGGAGAAAATACGGAATACGTTTGTACGAAGAAAAGTCAGGCCGGGTTTCCTTTTAATGCAATGATCTATGGACAATCGGCTGCAGATCGGGTATGGCGACGATGATGATAACAAATTTTAGTTAGTCTGTAAATTCTAAATTACGCTGATGTTTCCATGACTGATTTAAGCTGTGAGCCACTCGATAAATTTGAACGACTTTATAATACATGCATAAAGTACATTTTTGGTCTTAGGAAATATGACCACATTTCTGATTATCGTAGGCAACTGAAATGGCTCAAAATTAGACAGCGGAGAGACTATCACTCCCTCTCACTTCTGTCCAATGTACTTCCTAGTCCTAACGCTCCTATATCCCTGCGTGAAAAATTTCAACGCTTATCAGTTCATGGTTTACCTCTTCGTTCTAATTCTCAAGGCACCCTCTTAATACCCATCCACAATTCCTCTTTCTTCTCTAACTCATATAGTGTCCATGCGGCTCGACTTTGGAATCATCTCCCATCCACCATCAAAGATGTTACTACATTCCCTCTGTTTAAATCACGTCTGAAGAAACATCTCCTTTCTCTTCCTTAATCTCTCCTCCTTTCCTCTTTCCTCTTTTTTCCTTTTTCCCATTGAGTAATAGTTTTGCTTTAAGGTAATTTATAACTTTTATTTCTATTTTTATATATCTTTAGCTTTTTATTTTTTTTTCTATTGAATATGTTCTGTAACTTGAATTATAAAAAAAAAAAAGTTTATTTCATTGATTGGTTGGAAGGAATTGCCATTTGACAATAAGCCCGCCAATGTACAAATAATATTATGTACAAAAAGTCAAATAAATAAAAAAACACATCTGTGTCTTATCTTTACATATCTAGTGATCGTTTTATTAAAATGCGTGTATATTTTATTTATTACTTTTGAAAATGTACAAGAAAGTACTTATGTTTCAAATTCGTAAATATAATGTTATTTATTGAGAAGCTCATTATTTAGTCTGAACTCGTAAAATCTCACGTATTACGCAAAATCTAGATGACGTACATTATTAAATATTAAGCAGATCGAGCTGCCAATTTTCATAATAATTTTATACCTCATACGACGCGCTCTTTAATTTCACATGTCTACTTAAGCATCCTTATAAAACAATATATCATCCCTTACAGGGTACTTAGCGGTCCCTTGATCCGGAATAATTTTAGCATATAAATTTGGCAACAAGCGGAAATTATTTTTTGGTAGTTTTTAAAACCATCGTGTTCACGGAGGCTGCTAATCATATCCAGAATGCCCTGAGCTGTATTGATTATTAACACGAAAAACACCGCGTGATTGATTGAAATATGATTTTATACTTCTTTACGAACGTGTTTTTAAGAAAGATCGGCTGAAAGTGTCTTGAATAAAATAATTTTACAATGATCGTGTTACTTCACAGGATCTCATGAGTTCTTTCATAAAGTTGGCCGTATTATGTTGATACATTTAATTATGTACGTACCGACTTTTGTGCAGTATTTTATCTTAATATCTAGTTCTTTAGTGGTATTAGCATTCGACCCTTTTTTGCTATTTTTAATTGTTGTTAAATTGATAAGTGCCTACGTATTATCACTCGCTATACCATAAAACCCTCTGGGCGTATAACAATGTATAAAAAACAATTAAATGAGTAATAGATAAAACATTTACGTGGATGCTGAGTTTGGATTTCCTTCTAGGTTTTATCACCATAAGAATTTGAACAAAATTATCTACTAAATGAGACAGAATTAAAGTAAAGTATGCCATTGATTATCGAGTATAATTTATCTCCCTAATTTTTACCATAATCTTTTCTAGGTTCATCTAAGCTTGAAAATATTATTATTGATATTAAATCACTGGTAACTAACTCAACTTGACCAAATTGATGCCAATTTGTTCAACCTCTGAACGAAGGCTATATTTGAGGTTAACAATACCACCGAATATTTAACATTCGAAATGATACAAATTTCAAAATGAAGTGCTATTTGTGAAAAGTGACTTAAATTAAATACTTTTACAATGGTAATGTTACTTCGCAAGGTCTTATAAATTCCTTATTAAAGTTAGCCGTGTTATTTTCATAATAGATAAAACATTTTCATGGGTACTTGATTCGGATCTCTTTCCAGTATTTTCATCATAAGAAGGTGAAAAAAAAAACTAATTGAGACAGGATTATATTTGAGTATACCTTTAAAATGCTATTTATTTATTTTATGCCTCAAGTACCTTTTACAATGTAAAATATAACATTATGAGTTCAGTTATACATAAATAAAAAATAATATTAAAACATGGATAGATAAAAAGGAAAATAAAAATAACATGAAAAATATGTATGCATTTTTATTTTTATTTATTTATTTTTGAAACCAACACAATCATATTAATAAACAATACATAAAGAATTACTACAAATAACAGGACCAATTATGGATCATACAAATAGGAACAAAAATATAAAAAAATCAAAACGTACTGTTCGCTAGGGGTGAAAGGAAGTGGGATGGGAAAATAGGGAAGGATGAGAAGAAAAATTAATAGTAAGTAAAAAAAAAATAAAAAATAAATGGAATGTATTTAAATGTACACATACAACATACATCCATGTACACACGCATCCATATATATACATACATACATGTACAGACATACATACATACATACACATACATACATACACATAGATATACACACATAAACATGCATATATATATATACAGAGTGTTATTTAAACCCTGTCATATCTGAAACCACGATGATCAGTATAGGCAAGAAGACATATAAGCATATTAAAAAAATATTTAGAATGAAGAAAGTTAAAAAAAAACATTTAAAAATAATAAATGGTTGCTTACTTCTGCAGGAGAGAAGCGAGGGGGGCGTGGCCGTGCGGTTGACGGTATATCAGACTCCCCTTCCTCGTTTCACCCCTGCAGAAGTAAGCAATCATTAGTTTTTTTTCCATATTTTATTTTTTAAGATTTTAGTTGTTCTCAAAATTTATTTTAATATGCCAATATGTCTTTTTACTTATACTGATCATCGTGGTTTCGGATGTAAAAAGGTTTAAAGAACACCCTGTATACACATACATACACTCATGAACATATACGCATATACTTATGCACATACATACGAGGTCGGTATATTATAAACATAAAATGAGTTAGCAGCAGATTGTGAAATTTAAAAAATAACATTTATCGGGGGTTACTTAGCTTTAGAAAAAAACATCATTATTAATTGTGATATAATAGAAGTATGTAAGCGTTCATGGACTAATCATTTAAACATTTCACGTTTTTTTTGTTTGTATTCAATTTATTTTTTAAAAAATTAATAAGGTAAATACTTATTTGAATTTTTATTACCTACTTAAAAATTTCAATTTTCAAAACATTTCCTGAAAGTCGTAAATAACTTGAGCCGGTTACATTGTAACACAGGAACAATGAAATCAAGCAGTTTAAAAAAGAAAAAAAATATTCCAGTAGGCAAACGCGCCAACAACTACACAACGGGGCGGATTTATCTCCACTCGATTCCTTATTCAGGATTTTTACATAAGACCAGTCATCGACTCGAAAACACTCTACGAAGGATCTGGTTCTATTTCACACACAAAACTGTAGTTTTCATGCGCTTGGACACAAATAATAATAAGTAGTATAAAAATCAATGTATCCTTTGTAATTTCATCGTAAAATGTGTTTTTTTACGATGAAATAAAAAAATTTAACGTGTATTGTAAGTTTGTCTTTATCGGTCACCGCTTTTATCGCTTAAGAGGCTGCGCTACAAAATTCCTTTAAACGCGATGATGTTACAGACATTTGAAAACAAAAACGTAGATACATACAGTTACATATTTATAAAAAATATAATGTAATTGAGGTAAAATAAATTAATAAACATAAATACGCCGGTCATATAACTAGTGTACACTCCCGCTTACTGCCAATAACTGACTGATTAAACGGATTCATTATTTTGTTTTGTCTCTTTCACACAAATACCAGCCACAGAAATGCGTCTTTGTCTTCCTTTTAAATAGTTCTATTCTCGTGCTCTTTCTGATACAGTAAAACATATTAATTTTGGTATTGGCATCACGTTTATTATATTAATTGTTATTCGCATAAAAAGGATAAATGTTACTTGTATTTAAATCCAGCTTGTTTACAGACAATTTACTTTCCAAATCTGACGTGAAAATGTCCATTTAAAGATTATAAAAAATACAACTTCATCGTTAAAATAAATAAGATATATATATATCAAATCGTGCATCCTATGTAGACTCATGTTACACCACAGCCACACAATAATTATTCCAGCGTTTGGCATGTTTGGCAGTCCCTTAAGGCGATTCTAACCCAATCCAGTGGCATACCTTGTCGCCCTGGATAGACACTTGCCACTAGGCCAATGATAAGTAACCTTTTTGGCTAAATACATAAATAATATTTTTTGGTTAAATACAAATATTTACTAACACTAATTAACCTTTTTGGCGTTTCTAAATTCTGAAAATAACTGTTTCGACCCGGGTACCGTGTCATATCTAGAAAAAAAAAATTGCAGCCCTGGTGTGAGTAAAGACTTCGATAGGTTTCTCATAGTGGCAAAATTATTCAGTAATCTGTTTTTTGTAGTGGCACTTTTTTTCCAAAACGCTTTTTTTTAGGTTCATGGGTTTAAATCTCAAATCAAAGAAATTTTGCAAGTCGCAAATTCAGATCACCACATTGCATCTGTAGGATAAGGTAGTTGAAGATTGGAGTACCTAACCCAGTTAGAGAATGCCAGAGAAGACACGAGGTTGCTGTTTAATGCGTATTTATTATATGGTGAATAAAAAGTAAATTGTTACGACGATGGTGGGTTGAAGAGACTATATTTTAACTACATACTGGAACTAAAAGACTTCGTCAAGCTGAACTGAGGTAAACTGACAGAACTACATGCTTGACCTAAGTGACTTTGTCGAGCTGAGCTGAGGTGAACTGACTGAATGACTAAACTTGTTGAGCTGACTGACTTTGACTCGTTTTATAGACCACGTTCCTTTGGAGTTCATGTTTTCATGGTAGGGACGGTGTAAATGTATTTCAAAACGATGCATGTGACTTCGTGTGCAATACTGCTTGAGTTGGATTATAACGTTGTATTGGATTCTATAGAAAATTATGATATCGCTTTCTTCGGTCATCACACTATTTCAGGTGAAACGTTTAAGCACGTGTATGTCATAGATAATGGACCCTATAGTACGCCCCTTACAATGAGCTTCCTTCCATTCAAAACCATTTAATTCTTAGGCGCTGTGGTCTGCTACTTTCGCATACATCATTATTTGAATTGTTTGTTCGGGGTATCTAAATTGATTGAATACTTTACCAAACTGGTCATGTAATGAGTTCACAATGTACTGGTACTTAATATTCATGGGCTCCATTTCATGTCAACCAAAATGTCTCGGCGTGTAACCTCCGATACGCATGTCATAGGTTACCCATCACTGCACTACGCATGGGCAATGTGGCAACCTGGCGTTGGTTGGTGGCAGTGGCTTGACCCTAAGTGTGGTCGATCGAAAAAATATATAAATGTACCATTTAATCACAGTTTATTAAGAACACCTGTAAGGTCACTTTAAGACACTATCCCACTCATGAAAAACATATTTGTTATCAATATTATAAATGTTGTGGTCCTATGGTAGTGTCGCGGACTCATGGATCAGAGGTTTTAGATTCGAACATTCCAACGTGTTTCCCAATTTCTAACATGATTATTTACTATTTAAAAAAAATGGCCTTAAAATTAATTTATTCGAGTTAATATTTTTTTTTTCTAAAAAACCTAAATTAAGTTACGTAAACCCATTTTTCAATCACTTTCTCCTTAATTTTCTGCGCAAATTAGGTCAACAATTATTTAAATCCTTACAATTTTTATAAAGCTCGATGTGCGTGCCTAGAATCATTAATCATTACAATGGAACGGCCCAAAATAAAATCTTACTTACGGAGCAAATATTAATCATTTTCGAAGAGTGATATTTTTATTTATTTTGTATACCGGCATTTATAACATTCCATCATTTTTTTGAAAAGTGTTGGGAAAATCTTTAACGGGCGTTTCAAAAATTTTGTCGACGTAAATACAGAAAAATAAGATTTTAATTAATATTTGCAATTAACGCTCTAGCATTTTTGTAGTTGTTTGGAGTAAGAAAATATTTATCGATTTTAGAAAAAAAAATGTTTTGGTAATTTAGGATGCTGGAAAAAGACGCATTCTTATTATTATTTGTGCTTGATATACCAAGACGAAAAAATTACAAAAGTAGCAGCCTTTGAAATTATTGTTGTATGTGTGTGAATTTATTCTATTGTATCCATATTTTGAATTTACCCCATACCACTTATTCCCGCGTTTTGCTTTCTGCGCTACAAAACGGATTTCGGTACACCTTTGAAACAAATTGACGGTTGGGTCAGCGGCAAATTTGTTAAAATTGAAGCCGTGAGTATCCTCGGGGCAAATTGTGTATTTCAATTTCGCTGACTTATATGATTAATGTTGATGGATTGACAGGTCGAGGGTACTTGCTTGAGGAGGATCTTGCATAGTGCACATCAGGCGGCTCTACGAAATATTATTCGTGTACAATAACGTTTAAGAGTAACAAATGTTGTATTTTATTAAAAATTAGCAATCGCAGCTTTAAAATCAAGCACGGTTGCCTAATTTTAAATCAAAGTCCGTATTATAAATACGATTTTTATAAAAGACCTTACTGGTATGAAGTTACGCTAAAGCATAGTGGTAGAATAAAGATGGGAATACCATATTTTTTGAACCACTGTAATTAGTACAAATACTTATAAAATAGGAAACTTTTTAATTCGAGCGGTTTTTTAAACAATAAAATGAAGAAATATGTGACTGAATTTTATTTTTTCTATTTTAAATAAATTTCTTACGTAGAATCCCACTTTCAAATTTGTTTCTACAGAATCAACAAAATAAAAACATTTTTTATAAAAACGACAATGTACAAACAGGATATACGTATTTCCAAAAAAATGAATGAATGCTGATCAAATAAAATATTAAGTTACATCCGTTTTTTTTCTAGTTCTTTTTTTTTTAACTTTTGATGGTACAATTTTTTTCAGATGTAGAATAACACATAAACCACTTATATGAGAGAACATTTGATGTAATGAATCACAGTGGGTGCATATTTGGTTATTCTTGAGTAGTTTCTGCTATTTTTAAGTAATTAGTTCCAAAAAATGACTCCGGGGGATCAGTTTTGCGTAGAGCTGTCACTTGTTTGGCTTTTTAAAATTACTACTCCTTCACATACTTCAATATTATAATTATGATACCATGTAAATTCTTATTTAAAAAAATGTTTTGACGTGAATACGAATGACCATTTTATGGATCGTTCTCGGTGCCATGTAAGGTTTTGCCGTCACCAATATTTGTGTGCGTTCGAGGGCCTCGTGAAAAAACTATAAGGATTTCAGATTTTTTAAAAAGCCCTATTTGTCGACTACCGGGAATGATTTGTCGTGGATAGAAAGGGGCGAGGTGACCTAATAGCGCTGCGCGTGACAGTCTAAATTTGGGCTTGTGTGGGCACGGCGCGCATTCAGTTCAGTTGTATCACTTACAAAGCCAATATTTCTAAATGTCGATTTCTATGTGGATAACAACAATCTTAAAAATGATGGGCTGGTTCCATATATAAAACAATAATACAATCTAAAATTTGTACAAACGCTTGGAAACACCACAATCGACTCAACGTTTATACGTCAACTTAGTCCGATGATTATGCCCTACGTCTCATATTTCAATTATTATCGATCAATTCTTCATTTGTTAGTCATTCGTACTGACGATTTCAATGAATATGGCGTAATTTCATTTCTTTCATTTTAACTTTCTTTCTGACAAAGATAACAAAAGAATCTCCCAATGACGAGAGAAACGTATGTAATTTATTTAGTATGTAAAAATAAAGGTTCAAAGGAAGTATCAAGAATACTCCCTGTATATTTTTGTAGTTTGATTATAATGCGGGTTTTCAATTTATTTTTGTAAATATTTCGAATCGGAAAAACAAAAACTTTTAACATTGCAATTCCTTGCCCGTAAAAAATTGTGCCTTGTTTTTTTTTTACGAAAAAACGATAAAAATATGTATATGCTTTAAAGCTATAAATAGATTAATTTAAAAAAAAAATATTTTAGAATTTTACTTAATTTATGCTCAGGGAGTAAAAGGTTAAATATCAACATTTTATTTCATTATATTAAATTTGTAAGAAATATGACATCTCTTATCGATAATCACTATGTTAGAAAAATTTACACAAAAATTTATGTAAGTACGAAAGTTAAGCTATCTCTAGGCAGAGTGTTAAATGTAACACAGTGTATCAAGCGATTATTTAACCCAGTCGATGATACGTTCTGTAAATGCCTTGACTTTAATTTTCTAGATAGTTTCATATCTGTAGAAATAGCAAAAAAATTGCACAATACGATATCATTATTTGTATATATTGTCTGATGACATAAGGTGTATTTTTTTTTTTTAATTTCACAAAAACATACTGTAATGACCGTCTGTTCGTATGTGTGTTTGCCATACCAATAATATTATTATAATGTGACATATTAACGTCCTGTTATATAAACATATAGCAGGATAATTTACTCATTATTTTTTAAGTCATTCAAAGGATAAGTAGGCACTTTTATTTTACTGAATATACTAAAAACAAGATTTCTACTTTCGTCATTCTTTAACCACAAAAATAAACAAAGGGACTCTTTGATAAAGTAAATATGTGATTACATGACAGAATTTGCAAAGAACTTCTTGTATCGAGTTCTCTTGCAAGATACATTCAACGTTTTTATTATTCAGAAGTAATAAAAACCCCTTAACGTTTGGGAGAAAGAGGCTCGTCAAAACATATTAATCAAATCGTCACACATATTCTCATTTACGCCAACAATAAATTTTACGAATTTATCTTTAAGAGAACTGTAAATATAAGGAGAAAATAATTTTATAAATTGTTATTAATTTGGGAATATGTAAGTTTAGTGTATTAAAACTCAAAAGCTAGAGAAGATCAAATAATTTCATTTGGTGCAAGATATATTTTTAGTACCTCTGATATTGTGTCTCATTAATGTAAATAAGTCAACTATTTGTTAATAAAAAATGTTTAAATAAAAAAATGTGTTCAGTTTATTTGTATTACATTGAAAAAAAACTTTTTCAAATTATTTAATTGCAACAACAAACTATCACGCTGTTTCCCTGTAAGGGTAGGCAGAGAGGAAAGAACGCCACATCACTCTATTTTTTGCATACAGATCTCGCTTCCTCTACATTCATACGTCTTCTAATGCACGCGCACCGATTATTCCGACTTTTAACATGTCCATCTTCAAGTATTTGTTGAATTCGGTCATGCCTTATCTTTCTCGGTCGTCCTCTATTTGTGCATCCATAAAAATTCACATTGTCAATATTCTTAGCCGTTCTTTTGCAGTCTATTCGCTCTACATCTCTTAACCAGCGCAGAGCTCCTTTCCTGATTTTGTCGATAATGTTTATATAATATGCCTTACATAATGTATGGATATCAACATTTGTGCATCTATCGTACATAATTTTACCATACTCGACATTTCGACAGCATTCAGCCTACTTTCGTGTATTTTTAAAAAGTGTTTAATGTAATTAATTTGTGCTCTATTCGTCCAAACCCCCAGACTGCAATTTCTTTTGGAAAGAACAAAGTAATAATAAAGAATACAAAATAAACGTCTAATTTATATTGTTACAGCATGGTATTAAAAAAAATATTACGTAATAGCGTCTACAGAACAAAAACATTTTAAAGGATGTAATTATTAATTGATAACTAACCATATTAAGTGAAAACTTCTGGCACAAGAAAGTAATCTGTATATGACATATGTTGTTAATAAAATATGTTAAGTCCCTTCATGGAGAACGGTTCTTAATATTGCAAACAAAAGAATAAAAATTATAGACATGTTGTATGTAGATTCTTCTCCAGATTTATTATGAGAACTTTTGTAAAAGAGCTTTAAGCGGAACAGCTTTCACTATTTATAAGAACATGGGACAGGTATTTCATTATCTTTCATTAAAGCACAAAAGTCAACCTTCATCATATTTTTTACAAATATTTATTGAAAGTGTTTTTATAAAAATATCGCGTGATATCATTTCCAAGGGATGTTTTGATTTCTTTCAAATTAATCCTTTAGTAACTTCCATTGTGAAGATTTTTGAAACATGTCGTAGCTAAGATCATCCATTCTTTTCAAAAACTTTAAAGAGGCCTAATTATTTTTACCTTTTTTGAGGCAGACATCTTTTTAATATTTAAATGACTTCTGTGGATATTGAATTTTTTTATTTCAATTCGTATTTAATTATGACGTTATGATTGGCTGTGCTGATTTTTTTCAGCATTTTGGTAAAAATTTTAAATTAATGATAAACCTGTTATATATTTTTAATAATTAAAGAAGAAATATTTAAAAAAAATGAACTGTAAATGGGGCAGGATAAGAACAGGGATGGCTGAAGAGAGGATAACGAGGGGAAGGAAGATGTACATATTTATTGTTGTAGTGTCTATCAAGTTACATAATGCATTTTAAGTGTCAATTTTTTAACCTGACAGAGTTATATTTCAATCATATTCATACAGTACAGTTACAGAGTTTAATATTTTACACAATTAGACTTGATTCTAGTGGACCAGTGAAGTTTCCATATTAAAAAGCAATTATATGTAAAGTTAATTATGAAAGTATAAAAAAGAGAAGGAAAAAGAAAAACATAAGTGAAAAAAAGATATTTTAAAGTTTGTAGTTTGTAATGAGTATTTACAAATGGAAATAATATTAAAAATGAAGAAAATTTGTAAGAGTAATTGAAAATTAAGAATTGAAATAAAGAATGAAAAACATGCTCAGATGTTAAAATAAAATAAAATAGTAATAACATTTAAAAAAAAAAAAAAGGAATACTACACTCAAAATACAGCACGAGGTCACTGCCTAGTGGGAGTTTTAAAACTTGGGTTGGGTCATTTGTTCGCCCGCTCAGATTAAAATGTTATATATTGTTTATAATCAAATATGATACAAGGAATTATTTTTGATTATAACTGTATTGTATGTTTCTGACAGTCAGTGTTACGATTTTAAATCTTATCCTTATGCTTTGTAATTTCTATTTCTATTCCTATTTTGATTCTTATTTTATTACTGATTCTGTGTGCTTTTGTGTTATCCAAATTATAAAACATGTATTCTCTGTGACAAAAAAGGTCCTAACTTAACACGGGAAACTCCTATCTGTAGACCTGAAACAATGAACGCACTATACTCAAACTGCCAAATAAATTAATTAAATCAATAAAAATAAAAATATGGAATCATTACAATTATTAATTACTACATAAATTCAAATAAATTAACAATCAAACAATATTCCTGTTTTTTTTACGTCCAACGAAGGTATATATAATCATAAAAATTAAATATACTATCAAAAGTATTGCGTGATCGGAGTTATAAAATGCTTAAAATTAGTCCTTTCCTGTGTACCTACAATATATGACGTACACACACGTATAGTAATGTGCGTGTTTTGTAGATACATATACCCAAATACCAAATACCTATGTAGTAAGTACCTTTGAACCATTATTCTAGCGTGTTTTTTTTACATTTTTAAAAATGATTTTACTCCATAAAGCCACCCATTTGGATAGCCGTAGGAAAACATTTAAAATATCACATGTCTCACAAAAAATCTTTTGTTTACGTTCCGAAAATGTCTACTGTATTTTGACATATTGCGTAGAAACTAGATTTCGAATTAGGTTGGATATAATTGATGCGTGTGAGACGTAAAGTATACTTTTAAAGATTTTTTTTTTGTTTTTGACAGCCACCCAGAGTTTTGAAGATATTCATCAGACACAATGGCGTCTTTATGTCAAATCAAATAAAATTTATGCGAAATGCATAGGTTCGAATAAAATGGTTTTATTTGCGACATTTTGAGTACGTCAAAATAATTGTAGACAAGGCTGGAGTCGTCGGATTTGAAATTTTTTGCAACAAAGGAGGAAAACATTTTTGAGTGAAAAGTATAGTTATTTACAGGGCTAATGACATGTCATTGACTGGTAAATGTGATCACTTCATATACTGTGATGTCTTTTTTCAAGATTTTTACCTGACAGTAGTCATCGAGTCGAAAACAGAACAGAACTGTATTCTTCATCAGCCTGGACACTGATAGTATAAAATAGAATACACGGTTTTATTGAACCGGATTGTGGTCCCGTGGCTAGAGTCGAGGATTCAAACCCGCTCTACCAAAACTTGATTCCCATTTTCTAATACTTATCTAAAATTCCTAAAGATGGCTCTTGCAAAAGTAGTCAATAACCAATTCAACACACCTAGTATCACCAAAAAAGAAACATATGTTTAAAGACGAATAAGTAACTAAAACACACTACGATACATAGTTAGAGATGAATACTCTCAAACTGGTAATCCCAGCATGAAAAAGATCCACCTCCCTCGGTAGGCTATTTAACAGACCAATCATCCTCCCCACAGGTATCATAAACGGTAATTTTTTCCTGGATTCAGGAAGAACAAGAAATGGTCTGTGTTGCCTAGCTCTTAAATAGTTGCTCATTAGAAATATTTTTATACGCTTCAAAATTTGGAATTAATTGTGCGACATAAGTTCCTCGGTATATTAGTCGGACCCCATTACTTTTTATTCCTTATGTTGCTCGGCTCACCCTTCGTACTTTCATAAAAAGCGAAGACGCCTTTGAGAATATCATTTTGGTATGAGCCAAAAACGATCCTTGAGTATCCAGAAGGATACCCAAGTACCTCACATCTTAAATATATAGTATTTCCTGCCCACCTATCCTGATTGTGGGTTTTCTTCCTCTGTCAGAAATACCCTTCACCGTGAGTCCCATAGTCTTTTGCGGTGAGAATGTTAGTCTGTTCTTATTTCCCCATTCTAAAATTAGTTTAAGTGCCTCACACCCCCTAATTTCCAACTCCCTTTTACTGTCTCCTGACAAGAGAAAAAGAGCGTCGTCTGCGTAGGCCACCATATCGCTGCCTGCCGGATAAAGTAAACGCAGTAAGTCATCAAATAGAATATTCCATAGTGATGGCCTTAGAATAGAACCCTGTAGACAACCCATGGTCGTCGTTTTACTCACGGTTATGGATCCGTGGACCACAGAGATGGATCTATCCCTAAAGTAGCTCCGAATGATCCCGAAAAGTTCCTTCGGACAACCTCTGGATTTGAATTTCGTCAATACCATCGGCCATCAGGCGTTGTTAAATGCACCAGAAATATCGAGGAATATCCCACAAGCAAATCTCGCCCGGAAATACTGGGATTAAAAATTAACAAAAATAACAAAAATATTGAGATTGTTAATTAACCCTTTCAAAAGTTTAAAGGCCATCGTAAGCAAGGCGATGCTTTTCCGGGCTCGCAAACTTATGATATCAAGTATGCCTAAAGGAATAATGATGGGTACTGCAATGTGTAGTACTCGTATTCAAACTCTCTCATGAACAGGAAACGAAAAAACTTCGTTAAAGTTAAATAAAAGCGTGTAACTGTAAAAGAGATTTTTAATTTAATTTTCGGACTATGTTATTTGGAAACCATTAAAAAAAAACATATAAAAGGGTATCCAGTGTATAAAACATAGCTATCTGTAGTTTTAAAGCTTTTATTTCCTCGAGATTTCGCAAGTGATTATGTTCATAATCACTTAATGTGCATTTAATACGTATTCAAAAGGTCATTTTTGTTGACTGAGATTTATTTACATAACATTAGGTAAATAATAATAAAATAATAAAAGCTACTGATTTCCTGATGTAGCAGTTGACTGTCCCAGGTGTTGACGGTTATAAAACGGGGCGGCGCTGGTGTTCCAAGAAACATGTTGATGAGATTGGCTTTTCGCTCTATTGAACCTAACCAGCTCCTGTATGGTCAGCATTAGCTGCGGAATGGCGTTTTTTTTTAAACTTTTTAATGATTTTTTTTAAAATACGAACTATGTACTTTTTTTTTTCTAACAATTCACTACCGTAAAACGTTGAACGATTGATAAATATTTCAAAAGAAACAGTGAACCTTTTTGAGACGATAATTTGGAAGTCTAGAATTAAAGTTCAGTTTATTTGCATTCGCATTGAAAACTATTATGCCAGCATAATTTTAAATATCACCCATCTGTTGACTTTTGTAAAGTAAAAGCACTGAAATCTTTATTGGTGTGGGTGAGATTCATTCTACTGAATTATTCCGCTTACGAGGCTACGCTATACGGAAAATTCTTAAAATACTGTTGATCAAAATAATTGGTAAAAAAAGTTTAACAATAAATTAATAAGTCTAGGCATTTAAAGAGCTTATATTTAAAATAACTTATATTTAAATATAAATTACCCGTTAAAAATACTTAGTATACTTCCACTTATTTATTTAACCAATCAGCTCTTTCACTCTCTTATAGGCATTTTCAGATTAGTAAATATTATACAGTGTAAGAATAATTTATACAGAACCAAATATTATAGTGTAGAGATATGCTTAAAAAAAATCGAAAAAGATGCAATACATTATATTCCAATGACAAAGTTAGTGAGAACATGTATTGGGGGTGTACTGTAAGGAGGACTGAAATTTCTATAAATATTAATTGTTTTATTGCAATGGACAATTGTACAGGGTCAAACTAAAAAGGCTTATAAGGGTGAGTTTTTAAATTCTTTCTACTGATTTATTAAAATTTTAACAGTATTTTTTTTTCCTATTTATTTCTAAAATTTCTTATCTATCTCACTTTGGACCTTTATGTTATACATCCAAAATTTTAATGTCTTTTGATTATTTAGGTCCTCATAATGTATCGAAATTCTATAATTTTTCACCCATTTTTATTAAATCGTAAATAAGCGTAAAAGAAAATAGGGAAAAAATTGTGGTGAAGCGGGGTTCGAACCTCGAACCTGATCCATAGGACGTGAGACGTCCAAACATATTTCCTCAACTTTTACATTTGTTTACTCTTATGAAGTAAAAGAGCTGAAACCGATGAAACGTGTAAAAGGAAAGGTGGATGTTCAAATAAGGGCACACTTAAAAAGCCTAAAGTGATTACAAAAATCTATCAATGGATAGGTTATAAGCAATTTAAACGCCACGACCTTTAATAATTTCTTAAAAAATAAATAAATTATTTAAGGACGTTCAAACACAGGGACGGTATTGTGAATGTTACTCAATGTACAAAGTAATTAGATTATCTAAATAAGTCAATAAAAGGTTATTAGCCCTGTAAATAAGCCTTGAGCTTTATAATTTGATCCAATATTTTTAATAATCTAGTCGGAGTGCTCGCTTTTTTTTTTCGAATTCAAAATACTTGCATTTGATTAAAATTTAAATAAGAATACTGTTTTTTTTAGCATCTATTTTTTAAATAAAATAAGAGACCGGTTTCGAAGCGACACCTGGGGCTTGATAATGATGATAAGATAAAAAAGTCATACCTTAACCTTGGTGGCAAAGTTAAAATTAAATTATCTCGAGCGATTACAAAAATACACTATCGAACGCTCATCTTTAAGTTTTGGGTGGGTACATCGATATGAAACAAGGGGAAGCGTACGTCACGGTACACATATCTACGCACTGAAATGACAAAGATTCAATATGACGTCATAGTTGAAGATAAAAGTCTCCCGACCGACTACTAAGATACACTACCGATCCCCCCACCATCAAGATTTTATGTAAGTACATCAGTTTATACCGATGGGTCTAGAACCCTTTGATACGTTTATCTACACATTAAAAGTGACCAAATTTTTGTTCCACGGAGTAATTTTTCCTTTAATTACGATTTACTTTAATTTTTATTTTTAATCGTTTTGAGGTTGGCATATTTTTGGCATAGCCAATTAAAAATATGAGAGAGAAATAAGTCAATTTTGAAGTCGAATTAAATTTTGACATAACTGTCAGCTTTAAAATAAACGCCTAGATGCATAAAATAATGTCGCTAGGTTCTGTCCTATTAACATCTAGGCGTTAGAAAGTTACTACTGTAAAAATATAAATGTCATATAAAAATCATATTCATCAAGCATTTTTTCCTTGAATTGGGATTTATTGGAGTTTATAATTGCTTTGAAGTGGGCGCTTTCTATCATAGAAGCTTTATTAAAATATAAATGAGAACTATTAGAAATGTTAATGAAGTAAGGAACGGACTAATTTTTGCGGTCATTCATTGTTTCGTTTCGATCATATTATAGGTAGAACTTACCGGAGAAGATACAGATAGAACAGAAGTTATGTATACCGTCTCGACATGTACAGATGAAGATAGCGTTCGTAATTGAGGCCCAGCTTCCTTATTAAGGATTAGTTTTGTAAAATTTTACAAAGCGTTTCAACAACTAATTTGAATATAAATAAATAACCACAAAGTAACTGCATTAAAGAAAAAAATATTACAACATCTGTTTTATTTATTTAGAAATATAAAATGCTTCATTACTTTGCGTGTGGTAGAAAAATACTATGAAGACTTCCTTGAGTCTGTAGGCCATTTTGTGTTTACTAAGGTCACACGCACGTGAACACGATCATTATACATATTTACATAAATTCTTAAATTTTAAAGCTTTTAGTTCTTAAATATTAGCTACGTGTACATTTAAGCAAAGGAAAAGTAATTATATACTCGTTTCAAAACGCAAGCGCAATTAAATCATATTTATCCACCGAAAAAATATTTGAGTTATTTATTCAAATACTTAATTACCAAGAATAATACCATAAAGGTACTTTAATATAATATTTTTTTGGGACTGTGGCTTTTTAATATAAATCATATACTGGAATATAATTTTACAAGGTTTTGGAATAACACAGCTCAAAGTAAAATTGATCAAAATTCGAATTGTAATTTAACAATGTATAATAGTAATTTAATTACATTATTCGTTATTGGAATTTCCTTCCGCACATAATTGTACTGGATTGTTACATCAAACGCAGCGTATCTTGATCAATTTTGTTGGATAAACGTAAGGTAATCAGTCTTACGCTTCAGGTACCAGTCCAGGGACTATGAAATATTATAGTGTGAAAACACCATTTCTTAAACAAATATTTCAAATCAACCAAGTCAGAAATCGAACCCGAGACCTCTTGCATGGTAGGCCAACGCGCTGACCATTACACCACTGGTCGACAAAAAATACTTACTTGGTGACTAATATACTATGATAGTGATATGAAATCATCGGTGTTTCTATTTTTAAAGCTTTTTGATGTCACCTTTAACATACTGTGTGGAAAACCTCCCTCGAGTCATGGTATGGTGGGGTGAGTTAAAAAAATGATTGCCTGATAATCACTATCTCTTTTCGTTTTATTCTAATAATGTATGTCCGGCTAAGTGATTTAATTAGATTATACCTCTTTTTCTCAAATGAATGTTTGTCTCAGTGTACTAAATATTTTGTCATTTTCTGAGGTAGGGGAGAGTTGGATATTGGAGCGCGGTTGATAATGGCGCGCCCCGTCTATCTCCCAAACAATGCAAGTTTGAACATGTTAGATTACAGTAAAACAATTGGCTTGGAGAAGGATTCCGGTATAAACTTGTTTCAGAAGCTTCTGGCGTCCTTAACGTGTTGGACTAGTCGATCTCTATTTTGGTGTGTTTTCTTATAATTTTTGTTAGATTTAAATATTTGAGGTATGTGGCATTTAAATGTTGTTTCATTATTTGTTTGATAGCAAACAGAGTTGAATTTATTCATGCTTACATTAAACAATACATTTTTAAAATTTATAATATAATTATTTAAATATGTTTCTTTTTAACTAAAATGACCCAGTTGGCTAATAGCGTGTTTGAACCGCGGGTGCCATTTCTAACTACCACACCTCTAAAAACAATGCTTGAAACGAAATATAAAAAAAAGGACAAAAACAGCAATAAACGATGTAAAAAAAAAAACAAGGTTACAAGATGAAATTACAATTGGAATCCAGCGACGAAACGAGTGATGAAGAGGTATCCTTTCTATATGATGATGATTCTGATGATGACATAGTGAATGACGATTCCAATGAGTGATGCGCTGTTTGTGGAAAATTTGGACTTATCTTGGTTTTTTATTAATATCTTTATTTTAAATTAAACTTATGTTTGGATCAAGAAAGGCGCGGTAATATCAAACTAAAGGCGCGCTAATAACAAACCGGTTTGATAATACCGCGCTTTGATGATGTTTTTGTGTTTTAATAGAAAACTTACTGAACAACTAATTTTCAATTATTTTTCTATATGTTATTAGAGTTAATAGATGTATGTGCCTATGAATGTAATCGAAATTGAAATATCTATTCAGTTGTGGTTGCAAAATGCAATATACCTTAGGGGCTCGCCAATATCCAACTCTCCCCTACTGATGGACATAATATTTAGTTCAAAATTATTGATAGGTACCTGTCGTTAGCTGGTTTACGTGGCCACTTTACACACTCTTTAACATTTACTATTCTGCTTATGTTTAAACATCAACATTTCCTCAACTATTCTAATTGTTTCGATATTGTACCTTTCGGCTGAACGAAAAAATGCTTCAGAATATTTTTTTGTGTTAATCTCAATTTATTATGAAATGTAATTATGCACTTAGAATGAAAAATACGATGAAGAAAGCAGTTTTAGCTAAATGCGGTTAAAATGGTGTTTTAGTTTATGAGAAAAAATGAAATCATGTGTATCGTATAGGATACATTGCCAAGAAAAGTGTTATTTTTTTATTTTTCTAATGATATAAAGTACCTTGGTATTATCCTAGATGGTAATATGAAATGAAAATGATAAATAAATGCTATGGTAAAAAGAGTTTAATTTTTTTAAACATTTTTGTTAGATTAAGATATATGCTCTCTACAAAAAGTATCAAAACTGTTTACTACGCAATCATACAGTCTATTCTGCGGTAGAGAATCATAGGCTGGGGAGGAGCTTACAAGTCGAATTTACCTCCACTTTTGATAGTCCAAAAAACCATCGCTAAAATTATATTTAAAAAACCTTGAACTTACCTTTGAATTTTATTTTTAAAGAATTGGATATACCTTCAATTGATGATATTTTTGAAAAATCATCTATTATAAAAACTTTCAAAGAAAAAATCCACTAATTTACTTAATTCTCTAAACTCTAGATTTCTAAATAATGTTACTTTACACAAATGCAATACAACTGCATCTTCAAATCATTATTCATTTAAATCTAAATAGTTAAAAAAACATGAGACCCACCCTAGCCTAAACTCTGAAAATTGTTCATATTTTAGAATATAATACCTAATTTTAAGTAATTTGTTTTAGAAAGTTAAAATATTTTTTAATAAAATACATAAATATGTGAAGATACTAGAAATATAAAAATAATATGTATAAAAATATATAATAAAAATATAAAAATAAAATGTATATAACATATGTATAAAAATCAATTTAAAAAGAACCCCCCCCCCCTGAACACGAGTTTTCACTCTTTTAGAGAGGTTGAAACGTTATTATTAAATTGCCTAGGTTTTTTTTTAATAAATGCTTTTCTTAATTTACAAAACGTTTATGAATAAGTCAAAAATTTCACTTCTATTATTTTCAAGTTATGAATATAATGCAATAATTATTTTTAATTAACACAATAGACTATGGGGTTTTACGAATTCATAATTAGTCCTGTTGTAATATAAAAAAATAATTTTAATTAAATAAAATAATAATGTTATTCAATAAATTTAAATAAATTTGAGATTTTATTGATGGTTGTTATGTAAGTACTGTCAAAGAATAATTTAAGAAATACTTGGTAACATAATTATGTTTTAAAAGTAGTTTTATAATATTAAAAAAGGGAAATTATAATCAACTATAGCCTGAATTTCCTTCAATATTAGTTAGTATTTATTATTGGGGATGTAAAGTTTTTAGCGTCCACAAAATGGCTGCCCGTGGTAATCTCTATTTGTCCGGCGGCAACAGTTTTGCGACGTAGTACAGTTCAACATGGCGCTTCGGAAAATTAGTCCATAATTATAGGATAACCATGGCTACGAACACGACACTTTTACACACTTTCGTAATTACAAAGAAAAATAACCGACTCCACTCTGTGATTCATGTAAAATAAAGACATTAAGTCTCAATATAAAGAAAAATATGTTATGTGTAACATAATATGTCATTATACCTTCGTTGTGGGAATGTTCCCTAAAATTTGAAGTCGAATTTACGTATTAAATAATATTTTTAACATTTCGTTGGTCAAGCTTTAGCAATTATTTATACTTGTATAGCGTATAAAATATAAATTATATACATATGTTCATATTTGTATATAACAACTTACCTAGTTTCCTTTGCCTACTTGTTTCGAGACATTCCCATCTCTTCGTCAGGACACTCATTACACTACCCCGCAAATTCCACTATACTCCTTTACAATTGCAGTTGCACAAAAATTTAAAACCAACGAGCTGACATGACCCATGTTAATATAGAAGGAAATAACAATGTTCACTGAAATCTGCATGTTAATTTAAATAAGTGTCCTTAAGAAGAGGCGGGTGCGTTTCAAAACCGGTAGATATAGAAATGTCGGTAAGTGATTGAAAACAATTATTTGCTTACATTTTTTGAAATATTTGACTACAAAGTTAATGCTTTAAATAGTAAACATATACTCTTACTCGAATGAAGACATAACCACTACAATACATCACATATAAAAAATATGACCACTAGATCCTCAACTCAAAGACAACTTAAACAAATACAAACTAATACCACTTTCGGACAAATGGATTTTGAGTATTATTCAATGAAAATTTTTAACCTACTTCCACTATATATTAAAACAATTAGTAACGAGAAAATGTTTAAAAAGGCCATAAAAAAAATGGAAAGTGAAGCTAAGTACAAGTAAAATAGATTGTCTCATTCGCTTAAACCAATATTGAATCAACCGTTCCACAAGTATAGCTTATGTTAGGTTTTTGTTATTTTTATTGTGCGTTTTGTAATATAAATAATATAAATAAACATAGATACCTAGTTTTTAAAACTGTGAATATTTTGAAAATTATCTCCGTTTATTAAGTTAGTCTTCTTCGTTTATTCTCAAATGTAAAAACATTTCAAAAAAGTATAGTGTCTTCGGCACGGGTAACCAGTGAGGGCACATTATTCTTATTATTAATTATAGTTTGTACGAGAAAAATATGAATAAATTAAATAAATAAAAATACGAGTATACTACATATATTCATTAATTTCACAATTTGCACACAGTGGTGCGTAGGGCACTACATACTTCATTAGCATTTTAATTACTAGTACTTGAATAATGAAATATCGCAGTGAAGTCTCGGGACCTTAAGAGGAAACGCGCTCTAATTTTTCCTCATACAAACGTATTGCCGTATTTACTCTCTGCAAAAGGTTTATTTTGCACAATATAGATATTTACCACGGGCGTGTCTTTATCGTTTTGCTTTTTTGGTAAAATGTTTCTTATAGGAGCTAAGACCAGCCAAAATCCATAAAAGCGCCAAGTTTAATCTGCCGTCTTCGGACGATCGGTGTACAAATATTATGACAAATAATTTAGAAAAACGAAAAAAATACCGGCATAACTTTTTTTACTCTGATACTCTTTCTCAAAAAAAAAAGATAATCATTTCAGTTTTGGGGCGCGGAAAACGGGTAAATTCTTTCAACTCGATTTGCAGTTGTCATTTCCGAAAGTATTGGAAAGTATCACTCGTGTTTTATTTAAATAATAAAAATAAAAAAAGTATTGGAAAGGTATAAGGAAGAGAGTGATATAGTGTTTAAATACATATTTGTCAAATTTTTCTGACACCGTCTGTTTACATACACAGCTGTATTCTATAGCCTGGACACAGAGCGAAACATTGTGTTGAAGACTAATTTGAAATGAACATTAAAAAGCTCATGATAACTTTACCAACCCCACCAGACATTACACCACTTACAATAACTGTTTTATTTTGAGAAAACAACAGCATTACAGAAAATATTATACTCGTATATTATGTACGTAAAGATTAAATAAACCATTTCAAGTTTTCTACTTTCATATATTTTTTTATTAACTATGTTTTATATAAACTAAAAATTATAATAGAAACTTGAATTTGTTCTCGTTGTTTCCCATAAATTATGTTTTCATACCTTTATTACATCAGGCAATAATAATATAATAATACTACCGATTGTTTTATCGTAAAGTTCATAGCGTTAAGCATGTCAAATTTCGTGCCAAAAAAATACTGTTTGTGGGAAAAAATCTGCTGCTGAAGCAAACGGAATTCTTGTGGGGACTTCCAGTGACCATGTTCTGTCAGAACAATACTGAACATCGTCATTATCTCTGTTTTGCACCACGATCAGCTAAGAGTAGTGTGATGAGCTCCTCAAATCCAACGAAACCATCACGTGAGATTGCTATCGACTTCAATAAATGCGTTTGAGCCGAGCATTGAAGGAAAAACGACCGTAATACGAGCAGTGACACGACAAAACAATTTTGCGTGGCAACGCTCGGCCACATGTTGCAAGACAAGTCAAAATATACTTGCAAACGCTAAAATGGGAAGTCCTACCCTACCCGTTCACCGGACATTGCTCCTTCCGATTACCACTTGTTTCGATAGATGACTCATGACCTTTCTGAGCATCACTTCCATTCTTATGATCTTGCCAAAAAATGGCTCGATTCGTGGATAACCTCAATAGATGTTCCGTTATTTCGAGATGGTATTTTTGTGCTTGCAGAAAGATGGATAAAAGTAGTTGCTAGCGATGGGAAATACATTCAACGACATGTTCTTTACTATTTTTATTTTAAAATAAGCATTTATTTTCACGAAATAATAGCGAAAACTAATTGAAATCCCCTGATTTTAATATCTACGTAGAAACGGACACGAGCCCCTCTTGTTTGTTCATTTAAGTTATTTATAACAATAAAATATTTATTTCACAGCAGTTCCGTTCATACACGACATGAAATGACACAATACACGACCCCTTAAGGATTGAACAAACTACAAAAGTTGGCGACCCACGAACTGGATTAAGGGCAGGGGGTAAGAAAGTCGTCAAAGTTCATAACCTGAAACAAGTCATTATAATACTTCCTCACAGAAACAATCGTTGCAATTATTATCATCGTTCCACTATTTGCGCTTACTGGTGCATAGGGCACTGGATAAGTGTATCAAATGCAATGCATCTCAACCAGCTGTTACTTGAAAGTTAAGGTGTATTACGCTTCAGATGCCAGCCCAGGGACAAAGAAATATTGCACTGTAAAACCGGGTTGTGGTCCAGGGGTTTTTTTTTAGTTTTAATTTTTAAAAAAATGTTTTTTTTTACAATAGCAAAAGAGGTAAAACAGAGTATTCAAAAAATAAAAGAAAATTACAAAGCAATGAAATACATATTTATAGTAAAATAGTGAACAAAAAAATCCCACAAAGGAATGGCCTGTTCGTGGGTTTACAAGAAAATGTCAATGAATTTTTGCTCTTATAATAAATAGTCACGTTATAATTTTTGTGCAAAATAAAAAAGAGAAAATAAAATATTCTGTAAAAGATTTAATGGTACTTTTTTTTATATAGTAAAATTAAAAAAGGAAATAAAAAATATTAAAAAAAAACATAAAAATATTTCTTTTTATTAAAGATCCGCCCGCTCTTATACAACTTGTTTTGAATTTTCTAAAAGTGAGTTATTTACGACTTATTTAAAATGACCCCAAAATTTAAATGCTTGGGTAAAACGTAAGAACAAAAATATTACCAAGGTCCGATACCTAATGATTCCAATGTTTGTGTAATTGGGCCTTTTGGCCCGTTGCGGAGTTGAAGATTTGGAAAAAAAATTAAATGAACAATTATGGACGAGAAAATGAAGTAGCTATAAAGTAATAAATAGGTGACTAAAGCTAGCGTCGCCAAGTAAACTTTTTAATGAATAACTTTCTTTAAATTTTCATATTGAATAGCAAAAGCTCTCAATACGGCTTAATTTATTGGCAAGTTTGTTTGAGTAAGCGAGTATAGTTATCAATACTAGATTTATTAATGAATATAAAAAAGCGCTGCTTGTGTTCGTTGCGTACCGTTTTAAGAACATACAAATAGGGTCAAAGCACCAGTAAATGACCACCCCACAGTAAATGACCGTTGTTAAATGAACACAATATTATAAGAATTGCTACATGTGTCCAGTCAATAAAACTTTTAACGCAAGAAACTATGACAAAAGCAGTAGGCGGACACATCTTTTGGTAATAAACAAATCTATCAGTTTTGAACTGTGAGTTGTCAGAAGGTAATAGTGCGTCTTTCCGTTATTGTTCTGAGATTGATAGTAGTTTGAGATTAATTTTTTGAATATATCCATATTCTAATGTGTTAGTGTGTTTTATAATGTTATGATGTAACTAAATCTGGGATTATTTTTACTGGGGTAGTAGTGGTCATTCACTGGTGATTCTGATATTTTTTTAGAGTAATATTAATTATAATTGTAATACTCGTATTTCAATAAAAAGTCGAAGTACTTAGAAAAATTTATGTGTTTTTATTGTTTCATTTTATTTTGTACGCCTAAATAATGAAATTTATACCTTTAATGTGAATTTCACTTCAAGCTGAAACCTTAAACGGTCATTTATTGGTGCTTTGACCCTATATGAGGTTTGTTAAATCTTGGACGTCCAACCAACCACATGAAATTTCCTATAAAATCACCAAATCCGTGATCGTCTTTCTGCTAGACAAAATTGTTAAATTATTTAAATTAATTTGTTCCAGCCAAATCGTAGTTCAAAGATAATAAATCTAAAAAATTTGCAATTATTAATTATTGTAAATTTTACTTTTTTTTACATTTACATTTTTTTTTGCACCACAACAGGCCAAGAGGCCTAATTACAGAGGTGAATTACATCACAGAGCACCCAGGCTTGAGAAAAATCACGTTTAAATTTTTGTGTTCTCACTGGGAATCGAACCCGGAACCTTCCTTGCTTGAGTCAAGCGTTTTGACCACTACACCACGAAGGCCGTACTTGTGTGATTTGTCTTAACCATACAGTTTTTATACATCATTCGCTTTTGGTAGTTCTCAATAGAGTCCATAAAATGTTTTATTATTTAATACGTTTTCGCTATCAATCTTCGTCATACAATGATGGAAACGAGTTACACACTTCTCATGATTGATTTGAGGCTAATTGTTTTACTGTTTTATTAATTATTTTAGGGTAGTATCCAGCAATTAGGTAAAGGTGGCTAGGCGCACGCGTGAAGAAGCACACCCTTTACTCCCCCCTCCTTACCCGCCCCTCATCAGGTGTAGGGATGATTAATGACTGTAGGAAGAAAGCTTACGTAATCCTCAAAGACTTGATATCATTTAGTCGACAAATTGACCATCTAATTGAGTATTACAGTTTTGCAATGGCAAAATAAGATTAATTATTTTTATGTTTCGGATGTACCGCCAATTACTTAGTATAACTTTATATTTGTGGGTAATTTATCTTCATTTATAAGTTACAATGTGTTTATTTGTACATTTAATTTGTAACGCGGGGACTGTTTTTTTTTGTCTTAATTTTTTTTTATTTATCAGGGTTAAATAACTCAAATGTTAAATATAATAAATACACGATATTTTAAATAAAATGTATGTCCTAGCACGCCTGAATTAGAATTTGGGTAATGTCGGAACTTGCATAAGCGTTAAATCAATTACTAGTAATTAAGACTAAATTTTACCAACATAATTAATTAAATGTTTGTAGCATATTCACCACCCGTTTTTAAATTCCACTATTACCAATGGAACATAAGGAACTTCTTTGATTCACCAATCGCAACGTATCTGTTTTTTTTTACATTACGAAAAACTCCAGTCTTACGCTATAAATGCCAACTTAAATAAATAAAAATGAACATAGAAATGTTGAGAACTCAGAAAGATATTAGGAACAACCAACCCATTTTAAAATGGTTTTACAGGCATTACTTCCAAATAAATATATTGAATACACCCAAGACCTTATGACTGGAAGCCAAATGTGTTATAAATTTAGTACAGCATAGTGTAAATCAATTCATATGTAAAATATCGATATATTTAAAAATAAAAATAAATATTTTACTAGACTCAAATCAGTGTTTGTGACTGTTACATCAGGTGGAAAGGCAAACGTTAATAAGCGACATGTAGCCAAATTTACAGAAGAGCCAGTAAAGTGGAACCTTTTTTTTCTTAATCAAATAAAAAATCTACTTTACTGGCTCTAAAGGGAATGGAATTTCAAATATGCGACTTTTTATTAAATAAAAAAAAACTCTTTATTGGCTCTTCTGTTAAGTTGGCTAAATGTAACATAGTAATTTTTGCCTTTCCACCGTCGATATATAAAAAAACCATGGCCTCGCGAGGTGGGCTTTTTGTTTATGTAAATGGATCTACATATTTTAACAATTTAATTACTTATAGCTTAGGAAAAAAAATAAAGCAATATACGTATTGTAAAAAAATGACAAATAACATCAATTATATAATTAAATTACTCCAAAAAAGTTACGTAGCAGAATGATTTTTTTACAAATATAATAAAAGAACGTGTACACATTTAGGAGAAAAATATAAAATATTAAACAAGAAAAAAAAACAACTAAAGCAGGTTGATCGAGAGGAAAAGTGGAGGAGGGGCAGAGGGGTTTTTATAAATTGACCGATTCGGAATTAGCTAATAATAAATATCCTTAACATATTAAAAAAATCATACATACATAATAATACACCGAAGAACATATCATCTTCAATTCTTTTAAACAGCTTTTCTTTTAGCCATATTTTTTTTATTTGAAATAACTAAATGGGAACAGATTAAGTTAAATTTGGAGCAGCTACGATGGATAAATAAACTTTAAAAAAAGTTTTTTTGAGCCATGAATGCTAAAAACATAAATTTCTCCAACAGTATTTTTTGTTTGTCTAAATGATTTTATACAAAAGACTGGATAACATTCCCCTACGGAGATAGAGAGCATTTTAGAGATGAACATCAGGAAGTCTAGGCATTTACCGGGTTTGGGCTCTGTCATTATTTGGTTTAAGTTGTAAAATAGAATAAACATACATGTTCAAACATGGTGAATGTTACACAGAGGCCATGTAAACCAGCCAATAATAGATCATTAGCCCTTAAATGCCTAGACTTTCATATTTCCTTCTCTATTGTAATATTTAATATTTGAGTTTTTCCTTTCTCCTTTTACTTTCCATTCCTCTCCTCTCTTCTCATCATAGTAAAGTGTACATTTTTATTCTATTTCTGTTTCAAATTTCATATGAAATTATAAGATTCTGTATTAACACCTACATTATGACTTTTAAACTTCTGATTTTTTCATACTGAACGTTTTGGGTAGGTAGGAAGAAATTGCCTTAAGGCAATGCGCCCGCCCTATGTGTGTATCAAATGGATATGTTTATAAAGTTTTAAATAAATACCCTTTCTCATAGAAATATTTAAGAAGGTATTACTTTCACCTTTTAACTCATTTTACAAAACATTTTGAGAACGTTCGAAAAATTGTAGATATATACCGGATAACTTGTCATTTTCTCGTTTATTAACAATCAATTTTTAAGTCGATAGAAAGTGTCAAATAACGATGAAAAATAACAAAAATATGTCGGCGAGTTTAGAAAAATATTATTTTCTACCGTTAAAAGATAAAGAATTATCAGTAATTTAGTAAAACACCCCGTTATCCTTTCTGACAGCGTTGCACACGTGTATTTCATATTTCCTCGCACGTTTCTGTAGAAACGCAAAGCCAGAAACTGCATAATTGCTGCAAATTTGAAAGAGAAACTTACCCACGACTACGTTTAACCAGTCAACCAATTACTTGGTGTTATTATTTAAAATTTTCTGACACAATTATCAGGCACCAAACACAATTACCCCGGCTGACTTCTGGAACTGCACGCAATGACTGGGAAACTTGCACTTAAATGCAACTATTAAAGTCGATGCATTCCTTTTGTTGTTCGGTGCTATTACTTTGGAAAAACTTAAGTGCTTGAACTCAATACCTTTAATATCTACATAAATATGTTGTGTAATTGAGATTTAAATAATGCGGCAACTGTCGATGGAAGAAAAAATACAAGGAGTATTCTTGATACTCCAGTTGGATCGTCATTTCGTGAATGCGAAACTACAGACGTTTCTCTCGTAATAGGGAGATTCTTTTGTTTTGTTTGTCAGAAAAAGAGTCGAAATAAAAGAAAAATAATTACGCTAGATGTGCATAAAATTTATTCGACGAAGTCACTGGTACGAATGGCCAACATGTGAAGAATTGATGGAAACTAAAATATGAAACGTAGGGCATGATCGTCGGACTAAGTTGATGTACAAACGTTAAATCGATTGTGTTGTTTCCAAGTGAAGTCGGAGAGGTTGATACAAGTTGTGGATCGTATTATTGTTGCAAATACTTCAGAGGATACTCTTCCTACTCTAGAGGATTGCAAGAAAAAAAACTGACCTATTTTTGATTTATAAAATCATTAATTTTAATATCGGTTGTTGCGAACTCCTGGATTTAATAAACATTAATATATTATAGTATAACTAACTAACTAACTAACCATCACGCCATTTCCCCGGAGGGGTAGGCAGAGAGGATAGAACGCCACACCACTCTGTCCTGGCACACTTCCTTTGCTTCCTTCACATTCATACATCTTCTCATGCACGCACGTCGATTATTCCGACTTTTCACATGACCACTTTCAAGAATTTGTTGTACTTGATCATGCCATGTCTTTCTCGGCCTTCCTCGACTTCTACAACCAGACACATTCGCATCATAAATCTTTTTGGCCGTTCTTTCATCATTCATTCGCTCCACATGACCGAACCATCGCAAAAGACCTTTCTTAATTTTGGCATATAGTATATTATATATATAGTATATATATATATTATAGTATAATATATATAGTCTATATTATTGTCACCCTTCTCAAACCAACTATCTTTGTCATTCACCTATACCGCGTATACACAGACTAGGAAATGAATGTATCGACATTTTTGACTCAAGTTTATGAGAATTATAATTATCTCTTTATAATTATTTTATGATGTTCTATAGTAACGACTAACGAATTATTTGCAAAAGTTACTTATGCTTCTGATTTGGTGTTAATTTATTTTTTATTTTTTTATATCCTTTGTATGCTGATATACATACACGTATATAATATTTTTCTTGATATTTTTCTTTTTATTTTTATACCCATGTTTTAATATTGTTTTTTATTTTTTTATTTTTGAATATCTAACTAACTCATTATATTGTTATATTTCATATTGTAAAAGACACTTGTGCAGTAAAATAAATAATTAAATATACCGTCAATAATTTCTCGGATTGTTGGAATCGACAGTGAAATCACCAATAAGAAAAATTGACGTTGTTAAAGATACAACTGAACAGAACGCGCGCCGTGCCCACACAAGCCAAAATTAAGACTTCCACGCGCAGCGCTGTGACGTCACCTCGCAATCCCTTCTTCGCAAAAAAATCATTTCCGGCAGTTGACAAACGAGCTATCTCTAGTTATTCTTATAGATATTCTGTAACCTTTATAGTTTTTGCACACGAGTCTCTCGAAAGTACACAATCATTGGTCACAGAAAAACCTTACATGACACCGTAAGATGTTTTTCGCATCCACATCTAAAACCTTTTAAACGGCCATATAAACATAATTTTTCACAATTTCGTACACCATATTTTCACCATATAGCAAGGATGATTTGCTACAAATAGTCTCTAAAATGTATGATGTATGCCTGGAGAGCAAATTAGTGATGGACGAAAGTAAGTCAAAAGTGATGGTATTTGAAAGGGGAAGTAAGGTTACTGATTACATAACAAATGTAAATAATGAATGTCATTAACAAGTAGAAGAATTTGTGTGACTAGAGAGCATGTTTTTAAGAGATAGAATAGTGGAAAAAGATGTTGAAAGGAGAGCGAATGCGGGGAACAAAATGAATGGCGCACTGAGCACAATAATTGCTAATAAAAATATAAGTTCACAAACATCAACAGATGGAAGAATCGAAAGAAGTATAGATGTTCAAATATAGGCAGAATGGTGAATGTTACACAGTGTGTAAAGTGGCCACTTAAACCACCCAATGACAGATCTAGATGTAAAAATAATTTCATTTCATTCATTCATTATTCCCTTTTCACACCTTTTGGTGCATGGGATACTGCATTGATACACCAATCACAGCGTAACTTGATCCTTTTTTGTAACATAAAGGTAAGATGATCAGTCTTACGCTGCAGGTGCCAGTCTAGGGACTTTGAAATATTCTTGGGTAAAAACACCTTTTTAAATAAATACTTCATATCGACCATGTCGGGAATCGAACCCGAGACCTCGTGCCGAGGCCGGCAAAAATAATTTTATTTATCAAATGTTTTTTTTTTTTTTTTTTCAAGGTACGTTTTTAAAAAGGAGGGCGTTTTAAAACGACCAGCTCGTATGATTTCCGTATTTTTTATCAGACTGCATCCTTAAAACTTTTGAATATGAAATCCAGATACTTCCTGACTAATTTTTCAGTAATGAAATAAAAGATAAACAATTTTACTTACCTTTTATACAAAAAGTGATAAGTAAAGTATTCTGACTAATTTAAGACGTATTAAAATTCATTCAGTTTATATCTTAATAAATTTTATTACAGTTTCTACCCACAACCTACACAAGGCTTAAACGCATTGTGTATTTTCGATTGTAAAATTTACAACGAATGTAAATTAGAAATATTTTTTTATTTTTTTCATTAGTATTTTGAGTCAATTGTTTTAAACAAAGAACAATCGTATTATATGATTTTGCAACCACAAGAAATTACTATCGATTTCTAATATCAATACACCCGTGACCGAGGATTTAATACGTACATGCAACAGACTGACACAGCATTTGTTTTTTGTTTAAAGAAAATCATACAATGTTGTGGGGCTCATATTTAAATGAATGCATCCCATTCACGCCACATAAGAAAATTTAAATATTTTTAAACTAAATTTATTGTAACCGAGAGGGACAACATGCTTAAAAAGGAATATGGAAGTCTCGACATTTACAGGGCGTATCATTTTTATTGGATTGTGTACCGTATAACATTCATCATTGTGCCAATGTTTAAGCCTCTGCATTTCCTCAACTCTACCTTACGTTTCTTTTTAATTCCTGAAAATCTGTGGTAAAAAAAATATTTGCGCGCTGTGATGTAACATCGTGTTACCAGAAGCAAAAGACAAAATATATTGAAGTTCAGACATTTGAAAAAAAAACAAAGAATTACTGTTTAATAATTCCTTTTCCATAGTTTATATAAATAAAGATAAAATTAATAAATAAATTTAAAATTATAAATGCGCCGGTAGTATAACTCACTGCCAATAATCGAATGAATCAAGAGATAACACAAATACCGGCCACAAAACAGCGCCTCTCTCTTCCTTGTATGAGCTATATCTTCGAGCTCTATTTTATACAGATTTATAGCTGTATTGGTGTCACATTCATTCTTCGCGTAGCAAGAATTAACACTTTTTGTTTTTAAATCATACATATTTACTGGAATTGCACTTGGCGTAAAAATATTTATTTTAACATTCCAAAAAAAACAAATATATCACAAAAAAGAGGGGTATATAGAGTCTTGTATCGTATGTAGACTAAATTGTCATTACAGACAGATAAATTATTTTAATTAAATTACAAATTTAAAAGCTTCAATTAAATTAACTTAACAATAGAATCATAATGTAAAGCGCCCTTGAGGTATTTTATTACGAAAATGGCGCTATATAAGTTATCCACAATACACAATACACAATACAGTCACAGAAGAGTTGAAGCATAAGTACTTTGTGAGGGAAGCCAATGCCATCTTATAAGCCATATTTTTGCCTAGACTTCCATATCACCTTATCTAAAATATTATTCATCCAGTAAAAGCCTAGACTTCCATGTTTTCTTTTTAAAAATGTTTTTTTGCTCGTTTAAGATAAATGAGGATTATAATTACTCCATAAGGAGTGAAACCCAGTTTTTTTTTAAATTATTTTTATCAATCAATATATTTCATAAATGGAACATATTTTTTTTATTCTATACAAATGTACATTTATACAGCTAGTAGATGTTATAACTGTAACTCGCAAAAAAAGGACTAACCCTTGTGCTTGGAAAGTGACTTACACTGTTATATTTATTTGTTTATTAGAATGTATATTATTTTGAATATACGACTACATGAGAAAAAAAAAACTTAAAAACAGAAAATAATAATACATTCATACTAATTAAAATTAAATGCAGCTTTTACGCTTATTCGAAAAATTTCTTTAAATTTATTCTGAATTTATTTATTGATGTGTTAGTTTTAATAGCTTTTAGTTCATTAGGGAGATTATTATAATTTTTGGCACATTTTAAGACAAAGCTATTTTGACCATGATTTGTGTGGAATTTAGGGATTATAATATTATTTTGGTATCGGAGTGATTTATTTATCTCAATTTTTTTTTCTTCTTCTTAAATTTGGTGTCTATTATAAGAACATCAAATAATTTAAATAGAATTTCCGTATCAAGTGTTGAGGTTTTCTGTGAAATTACTTTAAAAATAAATCTTTGCACTATTGTAACAGGGTTTAATATATTGGCATATGCACCACCCCATACAACAATTCTATATAGTAACAAAGATTGTTAAATTGAGTAATAAGCTATTTTAAAAATATTCCTTAATCTAATAAATATGTCTGTACATTTTCTAATACGTTTAACTAGTACGGTCTTTCCACTTTATGTTTTGATCTATGTATACATTAAGATATTTTATCTTTTGTATCAAGCACTGAACATGTTAGATCGCAGTTTGTTTTGTTGCAATTGCTTTGGTGAATAATTTTTTTATTACTGAATCAAATTTTTTTTTATCCATAAACAATGGAATCATTTTTGTATTTTCCGTATTTAAAGATAATATGTTTTTGTCAAATGATAATTTCAATTTATTCATAACTTCATTAGCTACAAATACAGCTTGTAATTACTTACACACAACACCACAATTAGCTAGCTTGTCTATAAATATTATGTCTATAATAGGCTACTACACCGTTTGCAGTATCCAGCCCATAAAAACATGCTGGACCAATCATGCAGGTACTGAACATAGAACATCTGAGACAAGGTGCACTAAAGCGTATACGGTAGCTGATCACCATGTACCTGCTACTGGCTACGGACATGATAGAATGCATCTCTACATTCTGCATGCCACTCTAACTCCAGGGGTGCATTCCGCAAATTCAAATTGATTTATCATTTTATTTATCATAATATAATATAATATTATACCTACATTATAAAACGAATATTAAATTGCATTGACTGTCTAACTATGGTTTATAACCTCATTCCTCATTCAACGACATTTAAATATATGTCACTTCACCAGCCAAAATCGCCGCATAAAATATCTATATTAAAATAGTAATACGACTTCTTCGAAAATCAAGTTTTCCACTGAGGGTGGAACACAAACTCTGTTGGTTAATGTATATGTAAGTCACTGCACAACTCCTGCACAGCTCCGGAGTATCTAAGGGAACTATGCATTCAAGATGAACGAGCTAACAGACGTCTTATGCTTAGATCAACTACATCTATAGCAATACAAAAAGCTATTATATCCCTTCTGAACCAGCGCACTGAATTCAGTGAACATGCAATTGTGGTCGCAGGCCCTATGACATGGAATGCTCTCCTAACAGAAGTACAAAACTGAGAGAGTCAAGTGAGATTTCAGGAAAAACTTAAAACCCACTTGTTTTCTAAATCATTTGAATAAATCCGTAGCATGTGATAACCAAGTGAAATGTTGTACTTAAATTACAAATTTAAAAACTTAAAATTAAATTAATTTTTTTATAGAACTACTTTCTACAGCACTTTTGATATTACAAAAACATCGCTGTATGGGTTGTCCATAATAATAATAAAACAAACTAAAGATTTAATATAAACAGTGTTGTCAGAGAAAAGTTATTGCCTTCAAACAATTCGACCAGAAAACAGTGTTGTCTATCTCTCAGACATCATCAACCCCATAGACTCTCCGTGACCAATTTCATTTAAGAAAGCAGCCAGTCTTGCCGTTGGAAAATATTTTGCTTTTGCAACATCCATCATGATATAATGCCAGAACTTTCCACTGTTTTGGAATTATATTATTTAGTTTTTCTCCTTGAAAGAAGTATTGTCTGTGTGCAATGAAGTTCTAACCATTTTTCAGGAAATCAGTTCATTGGATCTCCAAGTCTCATAATGATAAGAAACTGGGGCATTTGTATTCCTTTTAGTATGAGTGACCACCCTGCCTTCAATAAATATTGGTGTCTAATATCAAGCACTGCAAATTCCTTGAATAAAAAATCACTTTTATATCTATGTATTATATTAGGTTATTAGTTTATTTGCTAATTTCATACTTATACCTAACTGACAAATATTGACGAAACGTTGTTGACTAGAGTTTTAACAATTATAAAAAAATACACTTTGATAGTTCCGCAAATTTACGTTTTAAATTGTAAAAAATGACGTCGAAATTGAAAACAAAACGGAACGCAAATATTCCCCCTTTTCAAAGACCATCATCAATTATCCCCGATTCTACACCCACGGGTGAGTAGCATAGGACACTGTATTTGTAAACAGCAAATGCAGCGGTGTTACATGAAGGTGAGGCAATCAGTCTCACGCTTCTGATCCCAGTCCAAGAACAATGAAATATAGTATACACCACCTTCAAAATCAAAATTTTAAGTCCACCTAGCCAAAAATTAACCCAGAACCTCGAAAATGGCAGGGAAACTTGTCAACTTACACAGAAATGTGTTTTTTATTCATTTGGACATATGTTACTAATGTAAATAAAGATCTAAATAAAAAAAGGGGTTAGTTGTCTTTATTCTCAAGCAAATTTCACGATATGCAAAAACACCCTTACACAAACGTTCTTTGGCAGGTACATTAACTAATGACAAATTTGTAAAACTAAACAATGAAATTAAAGTTGTCATTATTTTTAGTTTCAATGTGTCCGTGATTTTTTTTACTGAAAAAGAACTAGCAATATTTTTATTTAAAAACGTTAGGAACATCTTTAATAGGGGATAGGAGATGATTACGCAGTCGAGCCGCATGGACAGTTCAAGAGTTTGTAAAGTATGGATGAGAATAATAATTAAGGGAGTGCTTTGAGAATCTTAAAAAATAGGTAAACCATAACCTGAGAAATTATAAGAATTTTCACGGAGCTATAGTGAAGCTTTACAACTATGGTGTATAGTGAACAGAAACATAAGGGTGTGATAATCCCCTCGCTGCGGTGTTTAATTTTGGACTATTTCAGTTATGTAACGTGCATCAGGGAAAACGATGAACGTATTTTAATAAATATATTATATTCTAATTTTTTTGATTTTCGCAGAGCAGTCAGGGTCACGTTGGCAGGAGGAAAGCACCTCCTGAAGAGAGACGCTAGTCGTTTCTGTCGCCAAGTCTGTCCATCTTGTAGGACTTCTTAGGCTAGATCGAGTTTCCTCTACTCGCCCTTTACTGTTATTTTGATGCTTTTCCTCTCCAAAAATAGACAAGTTCTTGTGCGTTAAGAGAATTTCACCCTGAGTCAACAGTCAGAGCAAGTATTTTATATAATAAAAGTATAATACATTGTCCTTTTTCATATGTCTAGATAAATCATCAAGTCGTATTTTTTTCGAAGTGTTCTTTTAATTTTATTTTCAATTAATTTATATCTTTCATTTTCTTAATTCCGTTAGGGGGCCTAGTAAAGTTTTAATGCCTAAATAAACGTAATTTTACTGAAATGGTTTAGTTTCATATTTTGGTGAGTTGAAATTACTTTGAAATCGCAAAGATATGATTGTGTTAACTTTTGTAAAATAGTTTTCTTTGATTCTCTGGATGTTCCATTTTTCTGTAAATATTGTCTCCGTTAGGAACTTGGAATAATTATTAAAGTATTTTTATTGAGAAAGTTGATCTTTCTTAGGTTAAAAGAAGGTACCCCTGTTAGGAAGGATAAGGATTAAATTAGACATTAAAACCTCTTTGCTGATATTTAAAAGTATTATCGTTCCCCACATTGATTATTGCTCCAGTATTTTATATTTAAGTAATGAAGGAGATCTAAAGAGACTCCAAATAATACAAAACAAAGCAATGAGGATAATATTAAGATGTGGGAGACGAACAAAAGTTAAGAAAATGATTCAACTTCTAGATATCATGACAATTGATCAAATAATCAAATTCAATGTTGCTAATGAAATAAACAAAATTATTAAAGGAATAATTCCAAGATATATCAAAATAAACTAAAAAATAATGAGTTCTTTCATAACTATGCAACAAGAGGATCTAAAAATATAAGACTGGAAAAGAAATCAAAAGCAATGTCCCAGAACTGCCTTATGTACAAGGGAAACAATTATTTGAGGAAATGCCGTAGTATATAGTGTAAATAGTGAATATAATTAATGAATATGTACATATATGAAACAGTGAATATTATAAATTTGGATATTAAGTGTATAATAGTGATAAATGATGTTAGAATAAGTATAGATGTAAATATTGTGTTCTAAATATATATAAGACTATTTTAATCATAGAACTAAATAAAATACAAATAAATAGTTAAAAGTTAAAATTTGTACTTATAACGCAGAGGCGAACAGCGTTGTTTTTTTTGTCTTTTAATCTTGTTATTTGCATATTTGGTTGCTGGTGGAAAGTAACTATTTATATTATTAAATTTGGGTTTATTTATAAACTAATTTATTAGTATTATTTATGATTTCACCGTTCCGTCCGAGTTCCGAGAACTGGGCGCAATCCTTCGCAACAATTTGCCTGAATGCCTTACTCACGATATCGCGTGACGATATCCTTCATTAGTTACCCTTCAGTATCCGGTACCTACTCTCGGCTCCTGCAGGCTGCAGTCTATAGAGCTACATGCTCCGCTCAAGACTATCCGCTGTCTCCGGATTCTGTTAGATTACAACATCCAGTTGATTATTTGCGACAATGCTTGATTACGATGGCGAAGAGATGAAAGATGTTGAATTAATCAAAAAGGCAGTTATTTGCGAAAGTCACATTTTGAGATATGACACTTTTTAGTAATTAACAACTTTACGCAAATTAAAAAAAAAACTAAAGAGTCGCAAATAACACAACACAGTATGTCAATTAGACGTAGTTACGCAGAAAACCGCCAGTCCACAATTTTGAAAAAATAGATATTGGTGTTATCGGGTGCAGTAAGGTCGATTGAATGTAGTTATGTAGAAAGCAGCCTGCCATAGAAAAGTGAAACTGAGATAATAGCACTTTTGTGAAAACAGTGAATAATTAAATCTACACAACAGTTCGAATGTTTTTGACTTTGACAGATGATAAACAATTAATACATATGTTTTTTTTTTAATTTCAAACAAGTCTTTTATTACTATTTGACCAGTTTTAGTAGTAATTTTAAAGTGCGGAAAGATTTTTCTAGAGCTGTGGGTGTTTTCTGCAAATTAAAAAATTCTGTTTTTAAAATCAACACTATATTTACAAGGTATTATTAAAGTTTTTTGGATGAAAGCGGCCTAGCTGTTTTCAAAAGAACGTAGAATTGACCTTACTGTACCCGATAATACCAAAATCCAATTTTTTCGAAATTATGGACTGGCTGCTTTCCGCATAACTACGTTCAATTTTATGTTCTGCTAAAAACAGTCAGACAACTTTTATACAAAAAACTGTGATAATCACTATCTGAAAACAGTGCCGATCTCAGAAACGGCATATCTCAATTTGCAGAAAACAACAACACTCGAAAAATCTTTCGGTACTTTAAAAATCATAAAAACAGGTTGAATACACAATTTGATTCTTGTTTGTGATTTAAAAAAATGTATTCATTGTTTATATTTATCAAATTCAAAAACATTATATCTGTAGATTTGATTATTCACTCTTTTCACTGAATTGAAATTATTTCAGTTTGACTTGTCTATGGCTGACTGCTTTCTGCATAACACTCTGCAAACTTTCTACATAACATTCATTGATACCGAGACTGCATAAGTTAGGTAACACTTATGGAACGGCTGCAGACATTCTGTCCAATTCTTTACCATCTCATAAGTCCACAATATCAAGTTTATTTGTAGCTGCTCGTCAAACCATTATTGACAATTCAATTTCATAAATTAAAAAAAAAATCTTATTTGTTTATTTTTATTACCTTATACTTGTTTTTTATTTTTTACCATTATATCAAATTGCACTGTGGTATTGGCAAATACGCATTTCATAGATACATATTTTTATTTCTTATTTTTTCGTGATAATATATGCTTGCTTGTTTATTAATTTAACTTAAAAATGTCTTTCTTGCTTACTGTAACACTTTATTTATTGTTTGCCTTACAGAATTTATTTCAAAAGCTTATATCTTTGCATTTTTTGTTTATATACTTACTGTTTTTTCTTGCATACCTTTGTTATTATTGTTTTTTTTTTTACTTTGTAAAACTTTTTATCATATTCTTTCTAACTAATTTCACATATTTTTTCTGTATATTCTGTTTATTATTTAGTATGTTAGCATGTAATTCATTTTTATTTTTTGTAAATGCCTTTTGGTCGTTAATGAACAAAATAAATAAATAAATAAATAACTTCGTTCAATTGTTTCAAAAGCATAAAACCTGTGTTTGTCATATCTATACTGAGCTTTTGTTTATGGAGAGATTCATATTGTTACTGCTTAAAAAACTTTAAAAACGTTACATCGTTTTCCGTACACAAATATTTTTTTATTGCTCATTGCTGTATATCAAATGGTGCGAAATATATCGTAGAACATTACCTCATATTTCATTCATTTTGTGAATTATGCCAAAAAACTGCCTTTTTGCTTATGACAGCAGTATGAAGGTTCGAAGATTGTCATATAAACTAAATTTATAGCCAACGAGCGCTTTCGCCTAAGTAGGCATCTTCAAGACTGGTGAATTGTTTACAACTTCTACAGCTTTAATACTATTTCTAACTAAGGTTTTATATGGTGATTATTATGGTGGAACATCGTATAAAGGACTATATTGGAAGTTTGTTTGATTATTGATCAAAGTTTTATCATTTTTTTTTCATTTCTTCGAATTATTTTTTCTTTTCATTTTTTGCATTTTTATTTATTTTTTCAACTCTTAAAAGACTGTGGTAAATAATCCCTTTGCGCGCGGTGATGTAACGTCGTGTTACATTAAAAAAAAAAAAAAACATGGAGACATACTGTTTAATAATTCATTTCCTATAACTTATGCGAATAAACATATAATTTAACCCTGTCATAGCAAAATAAATTAAAAATCACTAATTCGCCGCTTATGTTACACGCGTGCGGCCCCCATCATTGTCATCAACGGACTGAAGACTAAATCTGTTTTAGACGACACCCGCCGCAGAACAGCGTCTCTGTCTTCCTTGTTATGACTTATATCTTCGTGCTCTCTCTTGTATAGGGTATCTGTATAGATGTGTCGCTGAATTAGCGGACATGTATTCTTCGCGTATCAACATTTAGCATAGTTATAACAATTTTACTTTCCAAATTGGGTGTGAAAATGTCTATTTGAAGATTCCAAAAAATACGAATTCATCATTTTAAAAAATAAGAGAGATTTATCAAGTCTTGTGTCCTATGTCGACTAGTGTGACATCACAGCCACACAAGAGTTAATACAGATTTGAGTACAAATATTTCAAAACGTCAAAACAATTGATGTAGTACCTAATTATATATTTTTCCATATGCATACAATGAGTATTACGTTGAATAGGCTGTACTCTCTTATTTTGCACTATTTATCCTAATGTGTGAACACCCGATGGCAAACTACTTATTTATTTGGATTTAATATCGGTTTGGATTATGTAACCGGCGTTGTAAATTGCTATCAATTCATCAATATCTCGACAACTACTATAAATATTATCGAGAAATTATTTGCAATCTACGAGTCAACCTATAGTATACGAAATAAATGTTTCGTATATTCGGGTATATCCGATAATTTAAATGAAATATTTTGTCCATCAGAATTTCCGAAAATTACAAAATATCGAGTACAATAAGACAAATCCTCATGATCATAGAACAACGACGCGTGTTATTTTTCAAAACTTTTTATGAGAGCGGTTTAATTATTTTTTTTCCGTTTTATGTAACAATTTCATAAATGCAAAAACAAAAAAATTGAGAGTTGGGTTAGTTACGTATCCATGTTTTTTTAAACCTGGAATATAAGGCCTTTATATAACCTTTACAACATCTAAATGAAATTCAATGTCGTCCGTTGTTGTTCTACGATCACGACGAAATATTTATTTTATTTATTTATTCACACTCTTTATCAAAATACAATTTTACGTTCACTTTGCCCAGCTAACAAGGATACATACCCCGTTCCAAGCTAGGCAATAATATTTCAATGTATTATAATAGTTAACAAATTAATAGAGAGCACAGACAAATAAAATATAAACTTATTCGTATACACATTTTGATACATATACATACACACATACACATATATAAACATATATATATACACACACACATACATACACCCATGCGCATACACATACATACATTCATAAAAACAAAGACAATTTATTTATGCGAAATATATATTATAACATTCATTTAAGAGAAAAATATGTAATCTCATAAGATCACTCAGAAAGACACAAATTCATTTTTTTCTTTTCCTTCACGTGTCGGGTCCCCTCGACGTCGACGACTACTCGGGAAAAAGCTTTCCTATCCTGAGCAGTGCGAAACAGCTCCTCCATAATTCTAATGCTGGTCCATGCTCGGAGGTTTCGAAGTCAGGAAAGTTTTTTTCTTCCGATCCCTCTACTTTCCTCGATTTTTCTCTTCATAACAAGCTGAAGTATGCCATATTTTTCACCTCTCAACATATGGCCAAAGTATGATATCTTACGGGGCTTAACAGTGGTGAATAGTTCTCTATTCGTATTGGCTCTACGTAATATTTAATTGCTGGTTATCATATCGATCCGACGTATTCTTAACATTGTACAATGAATTAACTTTTCAGGTGCTTTAAAGGTGGTTTATAATATTAACTTTAAAAGTCCACGTCTCGACACTATAGAGTAAGACAGAC
This sequence comes from Micrasema longulum, assembly GCF_059751315.1. Classification (NCBI taxonomy): domain Eukaryota; kingdom Metazoa; phylum Arthropoda; class Insecta; order Trichoptera; family Brachycentridae; genus Micrasema; species Micrasema longulum. Next base: position 72,060 of record NW_028278966.1, read on the forward strand.
CATATAAACAATTTAACCATTTGTTGTCTCAGCTTACGGTTTATAATATATTGACGTCACAAGATTTTTTATTTGGTTAAATGCTGTTCGGGCCCCTTTTTAAATTTTCTTACTTTATTTTTTTAAAGTATACCTAAGTTACAAAAACAAAAAACAATATTACATAAACACAAAAAAAAACTCATATAAACATGGCCTGTGTGTAGGTATACTTTTTATTTTAAATTTCAATGAAGGGTACTGAGAGAATACGATAGATATAAAAAAATAAAATGTAAGAGTTTTTTTTGTACGCTCAATTTTTTTGTCAATAAAAACGAAAAATTTTTAATAAAAGTATATGCTATATAAAAAAAGCTGTGTAAGCTAGTTGGAGCATATGGTATTCACTATTATAACTCATTTGCGTACTCCCAAGTCAGGTTCTCGTCCCGAAAATCTGACATAAACTGCTGACGAACAGTCAGCTGTGGACGTCCAAAACGTCGAGAACCTGATGTCTTGTAAAGTAGACAAGCGTGGTTGAGGCTCTCGGAGGCATCCGCAGTGGCCTAGCCGACCGTATCGCCTCCGCTTGACGACAGTTGTCGCCGGAGTGCGTCCGTTCTCTTATTACTTCATTCCTCACAAAGTCAAATTACCGCACACCCGAGATTCTTCGGAGACGCCTTTTCTCAAAACTTAGAATTTTGCTGTGTCGGGCCCTAGTGAGGTGCCATGATTCTCATCCGTAGAGGAGAATAGGTGTTTTGCAGGTGTTTTATAGGCGGCATTTATCAACTTAAGTAAGTACAAAGTTATGAGATTTTTTCGTCTGGAAAATCAATCATCTACGACTACTCACTGAACGATGAAATATTATCATCTGTGTCTTGTATACGAGATTAAGGTATTATTCTTGACACTAAACTTTCTTTTACAATTCATATTGAACATGTTATCAATAAATCCTTAAAACTCCTTGGATTTATTAACAGAAGCACAACTGACTTCAAAAATATCAATGCCCTTATAACTCTCTGCTATTCCCTAGTTCGCCCGCACCTGGAGTATTCCTTTGCTTTCTGGTCCCATATTATGATGTTCACATCAAGAATATTGAATCAGTTTAAAATCGATTTTTGAGAAAGATAGGCTGGAGGTTGGGCTTATCCAGAGACCAATATACGTATAATTATAATTTATTTTTCAATAACATAGACATATTTAATTGCAGTAAACTCACTTTTATAACCAAAATTAAAAAACTATTATTTGAAAAAAATTATGTTTCGTTATAAAAAAAAATATATATATATTTTTACATTATAATTTTAAATTGTTTCTATTCACTCATATCAAATACACACTTACCCTGACCTTAAACCTACCCTCACACCCATATACAATCACACACATATTCACATACCTACCAAAACCACACTCCACTTTTTTACACACGCATCCTCACACACAAAAAAAAACTCGCACACATGCACTTCTATAAATTATATTTAACTAAACTGGATTCTAATAATTGTATTTATGTGGAAAACTGATCTGGCTTTATTTTATGTTTTTTTTTTATAATGTTGTGTATATTTCTTTGTATTGCTGTTGTTTTTCTTAATAAACAAAAAAAAAATAAAAAATAAATAAAATAATGAGTTAAAAACTACCTTTAATATAGCTTCTTTTCAAGACCGTCAAAATATATCCGACCTTCTATTCCTGTTTAAAATTCTCAACTCACTATTTGATGCGCCTGAACTACTGAGCTCGATAAAATTAAATATCCCAACTAGAAACCTCAGACAAAACTTACTCTTTCATACCGATAACCATAGAACTAATTATGGTTTTCATTCCTCTATGCCCAGAATTCTTAGGTCTGCCAACAAACATACCAGTCTTTATTTCTTTGATAGCAAGTTGTCTTTTTTCAAACGATCACTGAATCAAATTTAATTATAAACACCTCTCTCCCGCTTCAACTCCCACCAAGTCTACTATATACCATTGAGTCATTCTTCTTTTTTTATAACAATTTTCCACGTATAAATATGTCCTTAAAAATGCCCATTGGGCGTATATTTTTTTTTAATTTTTAATTTTTTTATTTTCTTTTATTCAGGAAACATACAGTACAGTTACAAAGTTTAATATTTTACACAATTGGACTTAATTCTAATGGACCAGTGAAGTTTCCATATTAAAAAGCAATTAAATCTAATGTTAATTATGAAAGTACAAAAAAGAGAAGGAAAAAGAAAACACAAATGAAAGTTGTTTGAAAATTTAAATTTAAGTGAAAAAAAATATATTTTAAGGTTTGTAGTTTGTAGTGAGTATTTACAAATGGAAATAATATTAAAAATGAAGAAAATTTGTAAGAGTAATTAAGAATTAAGAATGGAAATAAAAAATGAAAAACATACTCAGATGTAAAAATAAAATAAAATAGTAATAACATTTTTTTTAAAAAAGGAAAAACATAAACACATATTTATTTTAAGGGATTCAAAGAAACGGTGCGAAGAATCTTTAAGTGAAATATAAGACAGTAAATTTAAATTTAGGTCAATTTAAAAAACATCTTCAAAATTAATGACACATTATAGTAAGAGCAGCAAAATATTGATTTTATTTATAATATAAGTAATTAAAAGTAGTTTAAAAGTATAACAAGTACAAAAACATGCCAATGGCAGCAGATATGTAAATAGATAAAAATTTGGTTTGCACTGGGTAAATATCTGATCTCCAGATAACCTTCATGCTCTTAAATGTGGCGCCTACTTCTAATCGCACTTGAAGTTTTTTTTGGAAGCTGCCATTTTCTGTAACATATACTTATTTGCACATTTAAAAAATTCATTTTTGTAGCGTATAAATTATTTTCTTGAATTCTGAATTCTGTAATCCGTAATTTTATAGTCTCTGTGTAAATGAGTAAAGTTTAATAGACACCACTTTACAGTAAAATGGTTCTACGTATGTTATTAAAAGGTGTTTCATCCTAAATTACCCCGAGCTACAAATTAACACTTCCAACCATCAAACATTAGTAAATAAAAAAAATTGAGGTGATTAAAGGCCCATAAATAATTTTAAATTGTCCAATTTAAAGATAAAGACGTTTATTATTTTATCACTTGATCGGCGTTTCATTACAGAAATTAATGTAAGTAAGATAGGTAACTTTATTTTACTTCGATAGAAAATTTCGAATTATGAATAATATGTTTTTTTTAAAATATGTAGAATTTGATTAGATAAAATAGATCAATACAATAATTTAAAAAATATTAACGGATTAGTAGCGTCAGTTTCCGTATAACTAAATTAATAAAGGCACTTCATGAACGTCGTCAATAATTATTTATATAAGTTTTATCTTAAGTAGCGAAAAATCTAATGATTTAAGTTTTTAGAAAATATGTACTTTGCTTCATGCATTTTGATCACTGACAAATCACATAGTTAAGAATAATTGAATCGCGAAAAATATTTGAGTATTGATAATAAGTAGGAACCTACGTTTATTATATCTTCTTCTTCATCTTTTATGTGATCCTAAGATGTGTGTTCCAGAAAACTAGTTGCTCTCCGGAGATGATGAAGTCCAACTGTTCCTTCTTCTTTTGACGTGTCCAGATGGAATTTCGTCGGCTGCAGAGTACCCAAGTCTGTCCACATGACCCCTGTGGTATCTTCTTCTGGATCGGCGCCATCGTACGGTATCCTTAATTTCACGCGTATCTCTAATTACAGTATTACGAATTCGGTCTTAGAGCGTGTTTACAGCAATGGATCTTAACACCTTAATTTCTGCAGTTCTGAGTAGGCCTACGGTATAAACGCCTTCAGCCTGCGCTTCCACAGCATACGTCATGATGGGTCTCACACATGATGTGCTGTTTATTCCGTATCGGTACGCAAATCCTTATTTCTCTATATTAAATTCCTCAGACACCCCGATACTGCTGATGCTAAGTTGACCTTTGTTGGCCTATTAAATAAAATAAGTCATTCAACTTAAGATTTGCGTGCAATTAAACAAACCCTTTTTTAAAAAAAAAATCGTTTCTTTAAAGTTTATATAATTCACTCTTATTTAAAAAACATATGCCTTACTACCTTTTGGTCATAATTACCAGGAAGGTGTTATAATTTATTTTTTCCTTTGTAAAATAAATGCTAGCAAACACCAGCAGATAAATATACTATCTGTGACAATATTAGTGGCTGATTCTAGCACTTATTCGTATCAAGCTATTATTAGTTATAGCGTTATCACAAAGTTCTCACCTTTTGTGTACTGCCTTTAAACGATGTGTTTTCCATGCTAATTTTGTTATGTAATTATCTTCACTTGGACATGCAATCGACAAATTAACAGTCTTCATAAAATAGACTATTATTGTCATTACCTTTATAGGGCTCTTACACTGTAACAACGGATTAATTTTTTTTAATGATTTTATGAATTTCATTCAGGGAGATGTTTGGTTTTTGAGCTGCAATTTATTTTATTATAAATGAACTAATTTTAGATCACTTAAAATATTTTAATTATTATTTATATTAATTACCGTCAGTCGGTGATTCGTTGAGACATTAGCGGTTAATCTATTAGCTTGAAGATATTACGCTTAAATTATTGCAAAACACTTAGAGCAATCGTGTTATTAATAATATTATTATTGTATCGTGCAGAGGTTTCATAATTAAATTGAAATAGATAATATCAAGACAGGTATAAACAGAGATGATTGGGCCCGTAACACTGGCATTGATCGCCTGCGCCATGTTTCTCAAGAACACCTAACTATTAATTCAATTATTTCCGACTTATCATAGAAAACCATTATTATATGTTTTTTTAAATTCAGTATAGTTCTAAGAGGCAGCCAAACCTCTGAAGAGTGACTTTAAACACAAAATCGTTGGCAACATTTTGGCACGCGAAGAATAACCAAGTTCGTATTAGAGGGATAATAATATCACATTTGGAGGCTCCCGGATTGACTTTTTTCATCAATTTCCCAGAAATTTATTCGTTTTTAATCAAATCTTTAAAACAGTTTGTCCCTGAAATTCATTGAGACTGGTTAAAAAATCCGGAGTCGGCAAATATCAAACTTTATAGTTAGGCGATTTCCTTTATTAAGATTTTGTTTATGAATTAAGGTACGTTAATTTATAAATTAATTAAAGAGTGTTATATAATAATATTGTAAAATGATAAGAAAAATCTGTGAACCGACAACAATTTAATTATTTTTTTGTTTACCTATGAATAGAATTCTTCTGTTATCTAGTATCCATATTATGATGTTAACATAAAAAAATATTGAATCAGTTCAACATCGATTTTTAAGGAAGATACGCTGGATGTTGGGCTTATTCAGAGACCAATATAGGTATAATGAGTTGAAAACTTTCTTAAATATATCTTCTCTTCAAGACCGTCAAATTTAATCCGACCTTCTAGTCTTATTTAAAATTCTCAACTCACTCTTTGATGCGCCTGAACTACTGAGCTCGATAAAATGAAATATCCCAACTAGAAACCTCGGACGACAAAACTTACTCTTTCATACCGATAACCGTAGAATTAACTATGGTTTTCATTTCCCAATGCCCAGAATTCTTAGGTCTGCCAACAAACATACAAGTCTTGATTTCTTTGATTACAAGTTTTCTTCTTTCATACGACCACTGAATCAAATTCAATAATAAACACCTCTCTCCCGCTTCCACTCTCACTAAGTCTACTATATACCATTGTGTCCTTCTACTTTCCTTTACAATAATTTTCTATGCATAAATATGTCCTTAAAATTGCCCATTGGACATTTTTAAGACCATATAAATAAATAGATAAAAATAAAAATATTTATTTCAGGAAAGTACTCCTCCAATCGACACGCGACGGACCAGAAGGTATTAGACATTTTGTTTAAAAAAATCACGTTTTATGTATTTGGCACATACGAGTACTTCAGTAAATGTTAGCATTTACTATTTTTAAGTACTTAACATAAACTTAAACTTTCCCGTTTTTATTCAATAGTTTAGTTGATTATGTAATGGTGGTTTTCATTAACCGAATTATAAGCAACACATTCCAAAACTTTCAAAGCGACAGGCATGAAGAAGCAGTGATTTGCGGAATCAAATAATTCCATGGAATTAATTCTCAATTCATAATAACAGTTTGATAGCTGGTCTATTAGAAATTAGCAAATTATACACTCAGGAACTAAAAACTTTAACGACTACCTGTATTTTATATTTTTAGAAATTCGGCGTCCGAGCCATAGGTTGTTAATTTTTGTTTTTTGTAACCTTCCGATTTTTGGAATTAAATGTTTTACGGTCAGTTGAGCCAAGCGCGATGGCGCTTAAAAGTTTGTAGAAATCTCGTGTTGCCGATTTCACAGATCCTTATTATCCCTTAATACCGACGAATACTTAAATTTAAGCATTTAGTAACTCTCTTACCCCTTACTTAGTCGTGTATAAATAATAGTATTCCAATGGCAGCGCATCATGATCATTTGATACATAAATGCAATATGTGCACTTTCCCGCTTCAGATTCATTGTGGGAACTATGAAATAATTACAGTAAAAAACACCCTTTTAAGTAAATACTCCATGATAACCTTAGCGGATATGGAACTAGAGACCTGAAGCGCGGTCGGCACACGCGCTAACCAGTACCTACCTACGCCACGAGGCGGACTCTACCCGGTTTTTGATGGGAACGCGAATAAACATCTTACGTTTCGTTTTGGGTTTTGCCGCGACCAATATTTGTGTACTTTCGGGGGGCTCGTATGCAAAAACTAAATGGATTATAAAGTATCAAAACTATGATGGATAGGCCAGTTTGTTGCAAGCAGTGGGGGGGTTATGAGGTGACGTCATAGCGCAGCACGGGGGGGGGTTTAAATTTGGGCTTGTGTGGGCGCAGCGCGTGCTCTAACAATTCTTCATAGATTCGCCATTCGTACTAATAATTTTGATCAGTAAATGTTATATATAGCGTAATTTTCTTTCTTTAATTTCAACTTTCTTTCCGACAAACAAAACAAAATGATCTCCCAGTAACTAGAGTAACGTATGTAATTTCGCATTAACGAAATAAAGATCCGACGGAAGACAAGAATACTCCCCGTATGTACATTTAAATTTAGAGTAGCCATTGAAACAAAAACATTCGTCTCAGGTTCTTGTCTATGATGATTATGAAAAATAAAAGTTATAGAATCGACTACATTATGTTCGGATATATTAGAAATGTTCAATAATGTCCAAAAATTAAGGTCCCTTATTCCGTTCCTACTTTATCCGTGAAATCGGGAATGGTTTAGCAGGAGCCGTTTCGCGTGCAATATTTTGGTCCATTCAACATAACGGAATCAAAAAGGTTAGCCGTGTGGAGCCCTATATCCTATAAGCATTTTTTTTATATAATCGGACCATTATTTTTTCTAATGTCGTCGTTTGTTCCTTTGGCTTCTGAAACATGTTATTTTATGTATTTTTTTTATAGTAGTTACGTGTTTTTAAAACAATATTGTAAATATTTTCACTTATCGTTGTATTTATCCATGAAAAGAAAATAACAGATTTGTTTAATGAGGGTTGTATTTATACAATTTGATGGCGGAAAACAGATACTTTTATTTGTAGGAATATTTAGTATTACCATCTCTACCGGATTAAATAAATTGTCTTCAAACTTTTTGACGAAATTCAAATAAGTGATCATTAAATCAAATGAACTTCAAATAATATTAAACAAATGTAATTGTTATATTACATGAAATATTTAAGCAGTTGAAACGATATTTATTTATGTAGATCGTAAATTTACAATGTTACATATATTTATTATATTATATTATACGAGTATTACTTGTATTACAATTCCCATTTATACTTCAAATAAATATGAGTAATTTCAATTTATTATATATATTATTTATCTCAAAAATAAACAATGCATTTTGATCGAAGGGTGGAGATGCTTTTGGCTTCCCTTATACTTCTTGGAAACTCATTCAACATTATTTTTTAACCCTTTATAGTAAAGGTTAAACTGAGTTCTATTGAGTCTCAATTTAAGAAGCCTGAAATCATCCCCAGATCTGGTAAATTACTATTATATTGTATTGTACCTATATTTTCTTGTTTTAAATTAATAATATAATTATTCTGCAACAAGTGAAAGGTTTTTTTTTAAATGATGATCATATTTTTTTTTGTTTAATTATAATACATTGCGTTTACCTTTTTTTTTAAATAGTAGGTAAATTCTCAAATTCAGGTCAATTTTTTTTCGGTAGATTTCACGACAAATGAATTTTGTTTGCCATCTATTGGCAAAAATTGTAAGCTTTATTGTTATTTCAAACCATGTTTTCTTTTGCTATAGACATCTACACAAATCTACACACAACACGTTAAAATTTTGGAAAAAACTTAAGATGAATATTACATTATTCGTTTGTCAAAAACCGGATTTCTACATAAACGATTACGAAAAACAGTATTTGAATTTATGGAGTTTTTTTATTCAGGTAGGCATCAATAATAAAGATTGTAGAACAATATATATGTTATTTTTGTTGTCTATTATTTGTATCTATGTTGTTTTTCCTTTCTGTTTGTGTTGTTCTTGTGTTTATTGTAAATAATTGTTACTTGTTTTTGGCTGATGTTATCGTTTTGGTAGAAGGCAAATAAAATCATTAAACTGTTTAAACGACGGTAGGTGTGTGTCTTAGATAATTTAGTATATACTTTTATTAATAGATGGCAATGCCGAAGCCTTTTCGTACTATAAAATTTAAAAGAAGTTTTTTTTTCTATTTTCTATTTCTGTCGTAGCAAATCATTTTTCAGCTATTCCTTTTCCGTTTAAGCTGCTAGACTTTGGAATGAGCTACCTCTTCATATCAAAAAATGCACCTTCAAGAAACGCCTGAAACATTTTTATACCTATATATCCCTAGAATTTAGAATCCTGATCTCCCTGAATTTTTACTGTTTTTTTTATTTAATATTTATTTTTATCCCCTTTTTTTTCCTTGGTTCCTCTTTCTCTCTCCTTCGAAACTCATTATTTAATTCCAAATTCCTCATTATTTAATATGTATAACATAAATTTATAAATAAGACATAATCAATTAATTAATTAATCAAACATTCAAATCAGTGTTTCATTTCTTATATCATAAGTTTAAATATGGAGTTCGACAAAATAAACACCAACTCAGTCAACAATGTATAACATGATGATATTTAAAAAAAATAGTTTATATGTGCAAGCCTTACCTCCCAATTAGCTGTTAGTTATAATTAATATTTTATTATTATATTAATTTAAAAATAAGGTTATTTTTATTTTATGTATGTATTAATCTGTTTTTTTAGAACAAAATTTCGAGCAGCTCTTTTAACCAATTTGTTTTTTTGGTTGGCTGGAAGATATTGCTTTTAGCTATAAGTCCGCCAAAGTACGTGTTTTTTTACTTGAAGATTTAAATAACTAATATAAATAATGAAGAATGAATTTAACCTTTTTGGCAAAGGCATACAATTTTATTATGCAGTGACAACTCCTGTTGTAATTTTATAGATTAAATAATGCCTAATTATTTTTTTTTTTTTAGTATAAATTCTTGGTGGCAGTTCATTGTAATTTATTATATAAATAAAAGTCGAGTTATACTTTAATACACAAATTTGGAATATAAGATGTTGCAAAAGCGATGAAACCGTTCACTGGATATTCCAAATTTGTGGATTAAAGTATCACTCATCTTTTTAAAAAAAATAAAATGCCTTATTGTTTTATAAATTTAAATGCGCAATCGTATAAATCGGGATAATATAATATATATTGATACCCAATAATGTGAAAAATTGGGTAGTCACGTAAAATAACACACTTTCCTTGTTTTTAATATTTTATTTGTTGATTGCATCAATCATGGAATATAACAAAAATATATTATAAATCAAGCACCTGAAAATACCTACACATGGTTAAAAAAGACAATAATTATCCTAACAACAATAAAGTAATAGGTTATATGCTATTCATAATAATATAAAAACATAAACGTTAAATAGGATCAAAGCAATTGACTGGGTTCGTTTAAAACGACATTCAATAGAGAATACTACATCTAAATTTATATTTAAATGAACGCTGTTACATATGAATTATAATTTATATAAAGTAGGGGAACAAGAGTAGGAATGAGCCATGGACAGGAGTGAAGCATTGGCCATATGACTAAGAAATACGATTCGAAATGTGTCGGATACTCGCGCACGTCCAGTTCAATCAGTTGTTTCCTGGATCTCGTTTTAGGTGCACGCATGCGCTGACAGTGTCATCCCCTAATTTCGAAGCATTAGAAAATTTAAGTAGTTTTTAAGTATTTGACATCGTGCTGATTAACTACAAACAACGGAAATTGTTCCAAAAGTAATAAACTAAGTAATAGCTAGAAATGTTTGTGATGAATATGATCTACACATCACATTTTTTTTATATAAATAAAAAAAATATTTTGGGTGTTTGAGGAGGACTGGACCAATTTAGATCAGGAAGAATAGAACCGTAGTTAATTCCTACCTTTCAGCAACTTGAATAAAAAAAATAAAAAAAACCTATTTGTTTGCAGGTAACGACAATGTTTTTAAAACAGTACATGCAAAAACCATCGAAATCAAATTAAAAATGCCCCGAATTTAACAAAGATATTAAAAAGTACATACACTAAACACATAGAATTTTTCATATACGTCATTATTGGAAGACAGTGTAGTTGGTCTTGATAACTTACATATTCTACCCACTACTCGCGTCAATTCTACCCGTACATGGTTAGGCGTAAGCCAGTAGCTATCTTGCCATATTTATTAAAATAATAAATAATTATATTATACGCTTCACGAAATTCGTTTTTATATTTTCACAAATGTAATGATAACCAATTTACTTATTTTCATTGTTCCCTTTCTCCAGGTCGAACGTTTAAAAAAAGTGGTCCACTCCTGCCCGTGCTCCCCTAACTACGTGAACCGTAAATTATATTGAAATACATCGGCGATATGGTAATAATTAGTACGTTCAAAAATACTTTTCAGAAAATATAATATACCTTAATTGCAAACGTATTATTGTTAAAAGTAACTACTGATATACCTTAAATGCTGTTACTAGAAATTGAATTATTTAACATAAAGAAAAATAAACAAATTAAGATTGCGAGTTCTTAAAAACAGGGGTGTTTCAAAGGGTTGTATTAATAAAAATGATTTCATAATGAACATTGCATTAAGGCTAATAAAGGCCAGTTGAATAAAAAAAAGTTTAAAAAATGTGAGAATAATTAGAAAAAGTAAAATAAGACAACTTATTTTACAAATTTTCACAAAAACGCTATACAATTATTTAAGTTACAAAATAATTTAACTTAACTTTTTTTATGCAACTGACTCTCAGTAGGTATCTCGTAAATCATAATGTTAGAATACCTTTCTATGTTGTTTGACATATTAACTCTCAGAAGTTTTAAGTGTAAATGTTAAACAAAATTCAGGTGTGAGTTCCGTCCAAATTTACAATAAAATGATTTTATAATAGGTTCTTCTATTGATATATATATTTTAAAAAGAAATACTTGGGTTCTTATTATATTTTCAAATATTTTAATTTTAAGACCATTTCCTGAAAGTCGTAAGTAACTTGTGCTGGAAAAATGGAAATCGAGTTTTGGTAGAATGGGATTTGAACCTCGGACCTTTGGTCACAATATTACCACGGGACCACAACCCGGTTTATATTGATACTATAATAAAGACGCTGAAGGAAATATGGGAGAAACATTGTTTTTTTCTTACTCAAAAAAATTATTTATTTATCTCTGTTGTTGTTTAAATATATATAAATTTTGAAAGTTAAATCCAGTATCTACTTATTTAAAGTCATCCGGGCATGCTCAAAATATTTTTAAGTTTTTGGCTACATATTGGTATGTCATAAACGCAGTGTTACAAAGGAATCATAAAAATTAAGCTGGTATTCGATTTTATTTTACATAATTTATAAATATTTAAATTTATACATAAAGTAGTAAATTTGGCTTAGTTTTGAACATTGGTTTGACAGTACTGAATAATATGGTAAAACAACTGAGGGTCTTATTAAAGAAAAAAATGCGCTTCATGTTAAGAAAAAACATTTTATGACTCTTTTCCGATATAAATCAATGAAGAATAATATTATTTTATTTCGCGCTTATCGGTTTATCACGAAAAAAAAATAAAAAAATTACGGCAATATTTTTGCTACAAAAAATAATCGTCTTTTAGACAGGCATAGCCACAATAAATATACTAACACATATTTGGTTTTTTTACGAATGAATTTTTTTTAAACTTGCAAGGAAATGAATATTTTAAAGGATATGTCTCGTGATTTGTAAATTTTTAATTTATTTAGACTAATTTTTAATCAATACAAAGGTTGTTTTTAGATTCGCATCAATCCTTAAAAAAATTATGAATATTTTTTTTCTAAAGATCGTCTCTAAAATAATTTCAGCAATTATCAACAACTTTGTTTTGTTTTCAGTTGAAGCCAAATAATTGTAATAATATCATAAAGATTAGGGATGTTAATAAATTTTAAGCGCTGAATTAGGCAAGTTATCTTATAATATAATATCAAAGGACAAAATTCGTTAATATTTATGATGGTAATCAAAAGTATTTTCGTCTAATTTAAGAAAGCGATATCTGAAAAAGGATGCGACGCTCGTTTAAGAGTTTATTTTAATTTTAAAACTATATGATATTTTATGCATTGGAATTCACATATATTCTGGAAAACTACAGTTTATTACTAGTATTTATTTATAATGTAATACGTTAGAAAATATGTTTGAATTATTTTTTAATTTTTAAAGACATTATATAGTATAATGAATATATTTTTTCAGTGATATAACCATTTCGATATAATAATTGAGTATATGTTTTGAATGGTTATTACTAAACATGACATTTCATCACAATTAAGGATTTTATACGGGTAATTAATACATTTTTCTAAAACATTTATTTCCTAACACGTACATTGTTTTAATATTTTTTGAATAACGTTTTTGGCAAAGTATTTCATATACATAGGTACGCAATTTTTCAATAATATAGGTAATGAGACAATGTTGAACATGTATAGTCTACAATAAATTGTTCCCCATTTTTATAAATCGTTTTACTTAATTACGTAGGTATATATTATAGTAATGTGTTGTTTAGAATTAAGGCTTATTTGAGGGTAGATTTGAAAGTCAAAATTTACATCTAAATGCATTGTTGGTACAACACACGATTTTAAATTGATTATATTTAATGTCTTTAATCGAATTTTGCATACAATTCATAATTGTTGGTACAACACACGATTTTAAATTGATTATATTTAATGTCTTTAATCGAATTTTTGCATACAATTCATAATATGAGCGCACCTACAAACGAGTTAGACGGTAAATCTAGGAGAAGAATTAGAATACGATACATCGTAGCAAATGTGGAATATATGTTTATTATTTTTAATTGTATCAGGTCAACTAGATATTTAAATTATATATATATTTTTTACATTCTAACTTTAATTCGATTAATTGTTTTTAGATATAATTGGAGGAGCAATAATACGATACATCAATTAGTACTTTTACTGCTGAGCAGATTATTTTGTTCAAAGCGGGTGACATATAATTAGTGGGCAAAAAGGCGATAATATAGATTGATATGAACTAATTATCTTTGACTTCGATTTCTACGATACTAATTTCATCTTTGATTCCGTTTCTACCTTCGTTTGTAACGGGGGAACTAACTTTGGCATTGTTATTAGGTTTTGGTTTAGCGTTGTCTGCAATTCCTGCGGCATTTGCCACTTCAGTACGGATGACTTTGTCTTCTTTAGGACTTGTCACTGTCTTTTTAGAGTCTTCCACTGCGATCCATTCCACCGTCGGTTCTTCTATCTTGTCGGCCGTCACAGTGTTGCGACGACCCGCGTGTTGTCATATGTCCTCTCCCCCTGTTATAGTCTTTCGGCAATCGGTGTCCACCAGCCTGAATGTCTCCAGAAACTCGTTCAGGTCGACGAGGCCATCCTTGTTGATGTCCATCAGACGGCAGATATCGACCAGTTGTTCCTGGGTTATGGGATTTGGCATGTGCTTCCTCAAGAGGTTGCAAGCGTCGGAGAACTCTTCTAGTGTTATGTAACCTGCAACATATCAAATAATAGTAAATAGTATCAGAATTGAATAAAACAAAATATCCCGTTTTATTTGGAATATTAATGAAAATAGTGAGAACTTTTATAAGTCATCATGCGATTAGAAAAGTCATTATAAAATTATGAATGAAACCACTTTCTTTCTTTTTTTTTACTACCAAAATTATTCTTCTTAGAATACAAGTAATGATTGATTATAAAAAAATATTGTTGTTATTATTAATATTATTTTAAGATTTTAGAATACCAGTAAGCATTTTATCGTTTTATAAAAAAACGATTCATTACTCGAGTATTTATTATATATTTTAAGATTCAATGTCGTGGGTACTAACTAGTCTAACTAATTATTTTATATGTAGGGTGTCCGTTGGCAGATTTGACACTGACCCAAAAAATAATAACAGTTGTAACAATGATTTATTTAATGTAATTCATTTGCAAAAAAAAAGATTTATTTTTTACAAATAACTTGACTTAAATGCTGTCCGCTTTGCTGCAAACAATCTCGCAATCGAGACCTCAAAGTGGCAAAAACTCACTGGTAGAGATCAGCACTAATGGCTGCTGTCTTTCGTTGGACATTTTCCCGTAGGGCACTTATTGTTAAGGTGATTTGTTGTACACGCAAGATTTAAGATAGATTCGTTAGAAAAAATTGCGTGCCATTCAGTGAAAAAAAGCTCCTCACTTTGCTCATTGATGCTCTAGAGGTGTTTATTGAAATCGTGGTTTTGTTGCAGTTTTGGTATTGAAAAAACATGCATAATTGAAGATAACTAAAAAAAATTGCCCAGTTACATGTCGGTCGAAAATGGTGCACCAACATATTAAGTTGCTTTCGATGAACTTTTTGTGGGTTTGTTTCCCTCAAAAAGCGCATGTTATATTTATTAATGTATCTTGTCAGTAGAAAATGGTGTTCAAACGTGTCAGGGTAGTAATTTTTTTTTTAAATCATTCAAGCATGGTTTTTCCTAAGTTTGATATCATCTTCTTTCGCCAGATGATTTGCAGCTTATAGGGATAGAATTCCAAATTTTTCTTCTAAATGTTATGTACCGAAGTCTTGTTGATGCCGGTAGATGCTGCAACTTTGCGGTCAGATTTGCGCAGATTTCGCAAACTGCTGTCTCTCACACGGTTTACGTTTCCCAGACCCAAAACAGAAGTCGAATGTCCGGGTCGATAATAATTTCCAACTGATCATGTTCCTTTAAACTACTGCATCTACGTCCATATTAATTGGTTCGATGGCCATCATTTAATCTTCAGATATCGAACGGAGAACAAAAACGTCGCCTTGCCACATTGGTCGAACTCTTGTTCCCGAAATACACCTCAACCGCGAAAGCTCAATGGGCTCTTGATGACGGACTTATGACAAATAAAAATTACCACTATCCCTTAAAGGTACCACTATCCCGTTGTGCAACAATGGCATAACCGCTGATTTTTTAATTTTATGTTAGAGTACTTTTAAGTTTTTTTTCGCATTTATTGCCTTATTGCTGGATTTATATTTGCATCAGGTTTTAAATATTGAATTAATCAATTGTTTTGCTTTAGTTTCACGGTAAAAGCCTATTCTGATATTTTTTTTAATGCTAATGAAAGACGTTACAAAAAAAGTGTCTTGAATTGTGACTTTGTGGCACCGAAAGTGCGATATTATAATTAGAGACCCATTTGAAGTGTCAAATCTACCAGCGGACACACTGTATTTATTATACCAACAAACGCCAACACAAAACATTTTATTTAAAAACGTTCGCCAATATTTTATTCATCCTATATAATGAGTTAGTAATATTAAATACATAACAAAACACACCCTCGCAAGAGTAACCAAAAAGTAAACAAGAATAAATCCGAAATAGAATCACCACCAAAGTATACAAAAGGAATGAATAATATCAAACTTTATGTCAATTCACAATGACATCCGCTGAGAAGGGTCCTCGAGGATAAAACAAAAAGTGTTCAGTCAAATAAAAGGATGTTATTATATTACACGAGTCAGAAGCACTCGGGAAAATGGTTTTACCAGAATTATCCTTGTCTATAATCCTGAAAATGGCCTCTAAACTTGTCTTGTTTCTGTAGAGGGTTTCCACTACGGACGAGGTTCCAGCTTTATGGGCGTCTTTCTGGAATTATAAAAAATGCACAATTAGTAAAATAAATGAAAAGTTTATAACAAAGACGCTTTTAACTCAAAAAAGGCGAAAGAATTAGGAATAGACAGATAGAGTGGTTGGCACAATTTACAAAATGTTCGTTTGTGAGTAGAGGAAACAAGAGCTAGATACAATTTTGATCTCATTATAGTGATAAATGTATGAGATACAAACGATCTAACAAAACTAAAGCATGACTTGCTAAGGAGTCAAATAAAGTGAAAAATATCTTACAAAGTTTGTTTTTCTTTAGATACGTTTCTTAATAAAATCCGAAAAATTCATCAATTAAATGGTATTAGAAAAAACAAGACAAAACATTGTCGCACAAAAAACCAATACACCGGTTCCCTACATTAATACATCTAATGCAAGATCATCTTTGTGACCATCTTAACGTATTTGTTGAATTTGATTAAGCCAAAGCATCCTCAGTCTTATTTTTTTTCTGTAACCATCAATATTTGTATCGTAAATCCGACTACCCGTTGTTTCGTTCTCCATTCTCTCCAAGTCTCCAAACCAGCGCAACACCTCTTTGATAATTCAGTGGTCAATTTTTAAAACATAGTATTAGATACGAAAAATGAAACAAATTTTTTGCTTAAAATCAATATCGAAAATATAGTTATGCTTAAAATAAAATGAAAAATGCTCCAATATTTTCAAACAACTAGCATCAGAAGAAAATTCAATGTAGATACGCGTATTTTATAATATTATTATGTCTGAAGCCTGAAGTATCTGCCATATTTGTTAATATTTTTGAAAATCTCTAGAGGGTAATTCAACTAGGGCTTTTTTACCATTCATGTCTTTTTTCTTAAATTTATATGATTATGATGTGCTCTACGTGGGCTTTATAGGGGCGCCTTGAAAGGGTTGAATCCTTTTATGTTTTACAACCAGATCTACATAATCTCTCGCATGATAATAAAGAATCTCACGTGAACCCATCATGTAAACGTGTAATGTCACTTTTTGGCGGATACCTCGAGATGTAAGTACAATGATGTTTGTAAGTATCAAAACATAACGAAAATCAAGTTTTTTCATAATTTACTCATCCTTAACGGCAATTTCATATCAATAATTGAAAAGTGTTTTTTTTAAGAGGTCGGAGTTCAAAATATTGTTGGGAGAAAAAACCGTTTTTTTATCTTTCCGTTTTAATCCGATCAAGTGTTTTTTTATATGACATGTCAATGTAATATTTGACTCGAGTCATCTCAACAGAGTAATCAAATACAGCATGGTTGCCGCCATCAAAATGCTTATTAAGACAAAGATTCTTGAAGCCATTTCAAGAAAAAATGTGAAATTTTATGGTATCGGACTTACTGACAGAAAAAAATGTGGATGGTTATGCAGCTTGTAATTATGAGTAGAATGACACTTTTACTTTAAAATCTATAAATTTTGACTAAGAAGTGTTTGAAAAATCACTCTTTAATTGCGTCCGCTAAGATATATTAATATTTTTTTTCAAAAAATATCTCATAGATGATTTGCAATAAAAGCACTTAAATAAGTAGAGGTAGGAGCTAGACTACAACACGCCCTGCAGCTACAGAGCACACATGCGATTGGGAATCTAGCACCTAATTCAAGTCGTGATTTCATGCATCTATACTCGTAAGAAATATTGATAACGAATTGATTGACGTATGTAAATTTCTTTAACCTTAAACCTAATATTCAAATCTTTAATATTAAACCTTTATATTTCATTTCATTTATTTTTTTTTTGCACCACAACAGGCCAGGAGGCCCAATTGCAGTAGTGAATTACATTACAGAACAACCAGGCTTGAGAAAAATCACATTTTTAATTTTTGTGTTCTCACCGGCAATCGAACCCGGAACTTTCCGTGCGTGAGTCAAGCGTCTTGACCTTTTAACTCTAAAAACACTGTGATTAATAATCCCCTTGCGAGCGGTAATGTAACATCATGTTACCGCTAGTAAAAAACGGTATATTCTAAAGTTCAGTCTTTGAAAAAAAACAAAAAGGATGGAGACTAACTGTTTAACATTTCCTAAAAAAAAAAAAATTGAGCCCTGGTATAGCAAAATAAATTAAAAATCATAGATTAACCGCTCATATTACGCGCGTGCGTCCCCCATCACAGTCATAAACCGACTGAATCTGTTTTACACATAACCCACCATAGAACAGCGCCTCTGGCTTCCTTATTATGAGTTCTGTCTTCCTGATCTCTCTTATACAGATGTGTTGCTGAATTAGTGGACATTCATTCTTTGCGTAGCAAGGATAAATATTTTTAGTATTAACATCCAGCACAGTTTTACAAATTTCACTTTCCAAATCCAGTGTGAAAATGTCCATTTGAAGATCACAAAACATACGACTTCATAATTTGAGGAAACAAAAGAGATATATCAAGTCTTGTATTCTATGTCGACTAGTGTGACATCACAGCAACACAAGAGTTCATTTAAAATATAAAAGAAAGTCAATGTCGCATTTTTTGCACATCCGTCGTTGTTCTAAGATCGTGACGATATGTTTGATTTTTTTTTGTTTGTCTTTTTTTTTATTTTTCAATCTTATACAAAATGTTATCTCTTTTACAGCTTCCTATATTATTCTATTCTAACTATATTTCTGAACACTATTATATCTTTGACTTGTTTATATATATTTTTTTATTTTAATGTTGTTTATGTACCCGTGTTTTGTATGACTCTTATATGAGTATATGTAAAAGTCATAGAATTGAAAAGCCCAGAAGGAGCGTATAAATATTATTAAATATATCGGACTGTGTTCAAAAATCCCCCAACTATGCTCCACTTTCACCGCGCGCATTCGTGATGTCGCCGTGTAATGTTGCACGATTGGAAAAAAATATGATAATGATAATGTCGGTCAAATGTCCACCACAGAGTTGTTTAATCCGAGGTCCAATTTTCATTAGATGAGCAAAGTAGGGTAAAAAAATCTACTACCTTGGCAACACTAACGAAATGACTATTTTCTTTTCTTCAGCAATCTGACAGATGGAAAAATAATTCAATTTTTAAGTAGGGTATTTGCTTTTTACACATTCATTTGCTAATTACAATGAAATGTGATCCCATCCTATTTCTTTAAGATCCTAGCAGTATTTTTACACTTTAAAAGGACGCATACACACGGCATAGTCAAATTCAAATCGGGAGTCACGTACTGAGCGACGTCTACAAATAAACTAATGGGTCAAAACGTAAAACTTCTCATTTATGAGTAGTTTAGTCACCTTCTGTTTGACGCTCGTATGCGGTTTCTAGACTATTCTTAATTCTTTGGTTTAAGTCTTATGGGCGTGAAAATAAATAAATAAAAAAATTAAGAAAATATGCATGGATTTACATTTTTTTATCGACTTGTTATATTAGATTGTGAACGTTCCAAATATTTCATATGTCACTGTATTAAAAGTGGCTACTTTATAACGCTCTCACTCTCACTGAGTAGGTACATTTCCGACTGCGATATGGCAAATTCATTTTAATTTAGAAATATAATTTAAAGGTGAAACGTGTGTCGTTAATTTTCAAAGACGATGAAAATGCTTTTAGACGTGAATTTCAATTTAGGGTTGGTTTACGTGACAACCAAAATAATAGAGTCCTGTGGTTGAAATTTTAAGCTTTTTTTACGTTTCCTTGGTAGAGAGCTTTTGAGTTTTTTTAGTGACATTGTTACTTGTTTTTATTGGGATAATAACATTTCATCAGCAAATTTATGTTAACGTAGACAACGTCTATAAATCCTGATAAAAGTATTGAAACCCTCCGTCTCAGCTTATTACTTATTATGTGGAGTTGGGACTTATGTCTCGAATAAAATGTAATGAAATTTCTTTTAAGTAAATAAATAAAATAATTAAATCAATACTATGTGTAATGCGTACCTGTGTGACGTTTGATTTTTAAGAAAAAACCTTAAACTTTACTTTATCCCTCAAAAAGTTGTGCTACAAAATTCTATTACACGCGGTGATGTAACATCGTGTTACCTCAAGCAAAAGGCAGAATATTTTGAAGTTCAGGTATTTAAAAAAACATTCAGACGTACGATTACGTATATTTCAATATTTTTTTCCATTATTTATAAACATTGTAATATAATTTAGGCCCATTACAGCAAAATAAACTAAAAAACATAAATACGCCGGTCTTTAACTAGAAATTGAATGAATTTCATCTTTTATTTTTGTAACTTTCACACAAATACTGGCCACAGAACAGCGTCTCTGTCTCCTTTGTTTATTCTCGTGGACTTTTTAATACAATAAAACAGATGTAAAGTGGTATTTATCACTTTCATTTGTGTAATTATTCTCTGCAGAGTAAGTTTAATTATTTTTTGTATTAAAATCCAGCATATTTATTCAAATTCCAAATCCGACGAGAATAAAATTTTGAAAAATATAAAAAATTCAACTTTATCTTTTAAATAAATAAGTGATAAATTAAGTCTTGTATCCTTTGTTGACCCGTGTTACATCACAGCCACACAATAGCAATTATTTATTAAATTATCATAATATTTATATAATGTTTTAAATCGCTCTTAATTGAAAAAAAAAACATGATTGAGAGCTCTTTGTCTTAAATTATTTTTACGTGAAAGCTTTCATACATTTTATTTAGCTTTAATTTAAGTTATTTCTAGTTCACATATATCACATATGTACATCTCTTAAGAAAATGTGGTTTTTTAGTACGTGCGTAAGTGCAGTGCACTGCTTAGTAAAAATATCTGTAAATAAATTACCTATAGTGAAAATTTGTATTACCAATTTAAAATTTTATGTATGAGGATGCATGGGAGCTTCTACTCAGTTGGAGGTTAGCCGAAGAAAACAATGTTATGCGAAGAGGCGTATTGAGATTACACGATGATTAAATAGAGCAAGAGAGAGAGTAACTGCGTAGATATTTTAATTGGAACCTGAGGACTGAACTTTATGTTGTAACTGTCTATATGAATTTCCGACTCAGGTTACCCGAACTGACTGTTAAACTACGAGTGTTGCTGCTTATATATTGCCCAGTGTTAGTGGGAACTTGAGTTAGTGTGCTATTTCAGTGACTGTCAGTGATTTTGAGGTCCGCTCCTGTCAGCACTTTGTCATTAGGAAATGAATGATTCAATTTGTATGAATTAACGATTAAAAATTCAAATAACGATGAGTTCTTCACTTTTGTTATAACTATTTACTCTTGTGTATATAATTATTTTTTAAATTGATTATTGTTTAGTATTAAAATTTATATAAACCGTGAAGTAAACGTTTTAACTTTCCTTTTAAAGCACTTTCTTTTTTTTTTTTTTTTTTTCTTCTCTTCCTCTTTTTTAAAACTGCCATTTTCTGTTATTAACCTTTCTTTTATATAGGTAAATATTTATATTTGTTACAGATGTAAAATTTTTTTTTTTGACCATTGTGTACTTTTCTCGATGTTTTTGTTCTTTTATTTAATATGATTCTATTTTTTGTTATATTTTTTTCACTGGTTTTATTGTAATTATGTTTAACGTTCATGGAACCGTAAACAAATAAATAAATACATTTCTGCATTGTACTTAAGACGATAGCAGGTCATATGAAAGTCGCCATTGATTTCGGGGGTGAGTCCTGCACAAAGAAACAGAGATTCATGGCAACATTATATTTCTGTATATTTTATTTCGTACTAGCGTCAAAAGATCTAGCGAAATTAACTACATCGGACGACCTTCTTATTTTGTCATCTCACGCATGCGCTAAACGTCAATAAGTATATTTTGTTTTGCACAAGCTTTTGGCCTAAATTTGTTTGAACAATTGGGCAAGATAAACAATGCTTCATTGCGATTTATCATATTTCAATATAAGGTGTTGCCAAGCATCAGGTTGAAGTGTGACAATATAAAAAAATATAATAATCCCGATCGATAACTTTCACGGATGTTCCATTGTGATCGCGAAGACGACAAACAACCATGGCGAGAAATTGTTATGACGTAGATAGTAATTTGTGATTAAGCTACTGATCTTCATAATAGGTGTGCTAGTTCGTGGCGGAAAATTTTGATTTAGGTCGATTCCTATGCATTATACGGAAAATATTTCTTCGAGAAAAAATAAATAAGGTAAAATAAAAATTATAACTATTGAGAACGAATTCCAAAGTATCTTATTATCAACAATATTTTGAGTATATTTAAATGTTTGTGAACAGGCTGGGTTTCCTTCCTGTAAATGCCAAGACTTCCATATTCTCTTCTCAAAAACTTTTTCCCTCTCTGCTGAAACAAACGTATACCTTATTTTATTTTCAGTCAACTTAAGGCGCCTGATTGTAGATGAATTTTTAATAGAAAAGGGGTTTTTCACGTTTAAACTCTAATAGTACATGGTTTTTAGGGTTCATGATACTGAAATATACTTGTGGATGGGGGGAAACTATAAACGGGTTGCTTGTAAATCAGAATAATGAAACTAAGGGAATGTTAAAAAATATGCATACTTAATATTATTGTTTCGGTCAAGTTGCAAATTTATTTTTAAGTGCTTATTTAAAAGTGATATTTGTAGACATAATATTCAATGCACGATTGTTAACTTTTTGAGCTTTTTATAACGTTTACCCTTGTTTAGTTGTTTGTATTGTTTGCTTGTTATAGAAATACAATATTTAGTTTTTATGTTCTCATAAAATAAAATTTTACTATCTGTAATAGTGTGTGGGGACTATTAACTTATATTATGGTCAATCGTCCTTACAACCTCCCGGTGATGGGGTAATAAACAATGGAAATTTAATTATTAATAACAGCTTTAAACCAGTTTAAAATATAATTAAAACTGTTTTATTTTTTCTACTTTTAAGTGGTATCTCGTAACGAGTAGTTTTTACGTTAAGCTGTCCTACATTCAATTTTTTGGCAAAGTTAAGCGGAATTAAATTGGACTGATCGCGGCGACCGACCTACTGAAAATAAAATCAAATAGCTAATTTATTAATCAATAAAAATAACTGATTGGCATACTTTGTTTTTTCAGTTTCAGTGCCAAAATACGGCGATTACTGGAAAAAATAACATACTACACAGTATAATTTACCATAAAATTTACTTTACACAAAAAATAAGCGATACTTAAAATAATTTTTCGGTTTTTTTATTTATGCTTGTTACTTGGTTTAACGTCTATTTTATTATTATTTTATAGCATGAATATTATTTTTTTGCAATTTTTTTCTTAATACTGTTAGTATCGTTATGTAATTAATATTTTTTTTATGTTTCTAAAGTTTATTCCTTATTAGTTATTATGATTTAACATGAACACGGCCTAAAAAGCCATCATATTAAGTTTTTGATACCTAAATAAATGTAAATTAAATTGCAATTAATAAAAATAAATATTTCGGAATTTTGTATCTTAGCTCACGCATTTAATAAAAAACAATGAAGGAGTATACAGTGGTTTTTTTACATATTTTTTATTTGTTAAAAGACTTCGTTGAGTTGTCCTGACTGAGTTGGCTTTCTGGAAACCGGAAATCTATCCAACGCTGAGATCGATTTGTTTATTAGCAAGAACTTATGATATGGTTCAATGTTGTTAATGTTTATGAAAATATTTTTTATTAATTTTTTCAGACGTTTTCGAGCAACTTCGCAGTACAATTAATTTAACTTAATTTTTGTAATAAAACATTTTTAATTTCAGATTTCTCGTAGCACAAAACTTTCTCATTAAATTAGACAAACATTAAAATAACACATACTTTGGTAGATATAATATCTTTATAAAATGTTAAAAAGATAAAACAATCTAATATTGAATAACTCCCTCAAAGGCGGGAAAAGTATTAATAAAAATGTAAACTTACTCATTTAAATTTTTAAAAAGTCGATTCAGAAATCTGAATAAATTGTACGCCTGCAAACTTATTTGAGTGTCATGGATTTGTTACTCGTTTGTATTTTTTATAAGATTTGAGATAATTTAATAAAAGTTTTCAGGATTCGCAACCCTTGTATGAGATATGCGTGTTTGAATCGTAGAGACGACATTTAGATAAAAACGTATTCCCAAAATACACTTCGTATTAACCGCAACTTTGGTGCACGTATCTTGTTATTTGTTAAAGCTCTCCAATAAAACAAACATCTAAGATATGAGATAAAACTCCAAACAGAACACAACCCCCACGAGAAATTATTATGAAAATGAATCTCTGTTTAGTATTTGCTCAAGGGTGAGCTTAAAAGTTAATTTTCTTTGTTAAGGTTGAATGGTAAAATATTTGTATATCTACTAAGTCTGCTGAAAACATAATTACCGTTTTCAAAGCCCCATTAGATAATATCTGCTCAGCAATTTTCTTACACTGATTATGCAGAAAGTTGTTGTGTTTTATTTCTGTCGGTAATTGTCTCCTTTTTAAAAAAATACCATTTTATTTTGTTAAAAGCGTTTTTAAATTTGGTTAAATTTATAAAAATGTCTAGGAAGTAACAATAGAATATTTCCGATCTCACTTGATCGGGTCTCCGGTCCAAAATAAAAGTAATAAAAACGTTGTATTTTTTTATCAAGAGAAAATTGATGTCTAATTATAACATTCATAAGTTACACTGATAAAATGATAAAATGACATAAAATGATAAAATGACTTATCGGTAAAAAAGGTCAAAACATCTTAATCGAATTAACATATTAGAACTTTTCGACTTCGCAGTTTTGTATTACTATTTCCTAGCTTACGGGCGTGAAATTATGAAAAAAGTAATAAGCCGCGGGTCAGCAAAAGAAAGCTTTTACTGAAAGAAATCATACAAAAATGTACATTCAAAATACGTATCACCATTGGGACAGTGACAGGGTTTCCAACGACGATATGAATAATTATTTTGGTACAGTATTTAAAAAATAATACTTTCTGCCCGAAAAAAAATGCTTATGATGATGTATTTTTTGCGATTTGTGTACAAATTCTACATAATTTACTTGTAATTTATCACTTATATATCTAGTTTTATATATATACGAGCTAAATATATGAGATAAATATGAATACTGTTTTACTCTGGGATATTTACATATTCCAATATTTCATTAAACTTTATTATAAAAACACGGTTGGGCATGTTAAAACATTTAGAAATGATTTTTTTTAAAAAAAGCTAAACAAGTTTAATAACTTAACCAAAAATGTGAATATAAAAAAGGGAAAAACTGTAAAATAAATAAAAAGGTTTTTCGGAATAAAACGCATGAAAAATATTCAAAGCCAAGGGATGAACGTTATACCTAATTTTGAATGAGTACATATTTATTTATGTATCAAAATTCTAGCAAAACATCTTATCCTCCGGCACTTCGGGGAAGTTGTGACAAGGTGTGGGAGGATTGATAAAACGGGTTATTTGTACTGGACAGTGAAACTTTTAGAAAATATGTGTTCTGAAAACTGATGTTTTCACAGGGGTATAATAATATCATATGTATGTATGTATACGAAGAGTATATTTGCCGTTAACTCAATATTTTATTTACACCGTTTTAGTTGCTGAAATAGTAACGATACAATATCAAATGTTTTTAAAAAGTATTTCATTGAAATTTTTTTTTTATTTAGAAAAAAGAATGCAATTATTTTTCAATGATGTGAAATAGTATTTTAGCTAAACTAAAAATATTAGAAAAGAAACACTGATTTGAGTCTACTGAACACATTATTTTATTTTAGCCCTAACAAGGTAAATCAATTGTCACGATATTAAAAAAAAATATATATATATTTTGTAAAAATTAAATAAAGTTTTCAGTAGACTCAAATTAGTGTTTGATTTCTAATATTTTAAGTTTAAATATGGAGTTCTACAAAATAAACACCAAATCAATCAATTTGTATTTTAGCTATTTTAAAAAGAGGTTGTGATACTTTTTTATTCCTTTCCGCACCTAATGGTGCATAGGGCACATCATTGGTACACCAATCGCAATCGAGCCAGTCCAGGGCCGCGATTATGAACGGCTATCTTCATCGGTATATACTGATACGGTATAAACTAATATCGATATTTATGTACAAAAGTGAGTATATTTGTTTGAAAATTCAAAATATCTTCGTTGGTCACTAGTAATTGACAATGTTTATAAAAAAAATTGTAAACGTATTCTATACAGAAAACTTTATTTTACTTTGTAGATAAAATTGAAGATAAATTTTATATTCCCATCATAATCGAGCCCCAGGGATAATTTAATATTCAAGCGTAAAAAGACCTTAATTAATAAATATTTCAAATCAACCATGTCAGGAATTGAACCCGAGACCTCTGACATGGTAGGCCAACTGTGTGATACTTAGAATCATTAATTTTTTTTCTCAGTTGTAACTGTCAATTAAGGGACCCTGTCAATAAGTAATGTTTAATTTCTTATATATGGAAAAATTCATAAAAAAATTTTAACTTGCTTTTTTTTTTAAACAGCATCTTTTAAACAATGCGTAAATTCTTTAAAAATATGAACTCGCATTACTTTCTATGAGGCTTTTCTTCAACTAATTGTATACATCCCCGAAGCGTATGACTGATTACCTTACATTCCTGTATCAAATAATCGAGATACACGGGTGCGTATAAAGGTATATTAATAAAAACAGTTAGATGCAACTGAGGTTTTTTTGTTTTTTTTATTCCGTTATTATTTTTATTTATTTTATATTAGAGAGAGCATAAGTACGAAAATGTCAAATTCAGTAACTGAATGTCCCAAAAAACTTCTCTACAAAAATGTTGTCATCAAATGCCAAGAAAAAAACTAAAGAAATGAACTTGGTAAAAGCGCATAAAAATAAGTAAAAAAGAGGAAAGCGATATGAAAATAAAATAGTAAAATTAGACAACTTAGAAATCTTTTTAAAAAACCGATAAAAAATAGCATAAAATTAATAAATTGTAATTTATACACTTTTTCCTGTAGTCTTGACTTATTCGAGAACAAATGCAAAAAATATCCAGTTTCAAACCCCCTCACCCCTCATTTCTCATCTTCTTAAACACAAAATACTAGTTGAAATATAGACTTGATTTACCTCCATATGTATTGGATTTATGTAGATATTGTTAAAATAATGAAATATACTTTTCTAAATTAAGCCTTGGAAAGTAGCCACAAAATCGGTCGGTAATTAAATAAATAATTAGGGTTAGAAACACTTTTTATTTTGATATTATGGTGAATTACTACACTGTAAGTATTTCTAATATAATTTATTACAGAAAAAAAAAAGTTATACTTAAATACACAAATTTGGAATACAAAGCGACCAGTATTATCGCTTTTGCGATATCTTGGAGACTGGTATCTTCATTATAGTCTTGAAGATTTCGCAGAGCGATCAAAAAGGTGACTGGTTATTACAAATTGGTAAATTTAAGTATCACACCAATTTTATTTATATTATAAATCACAATAAATTTTATCCAAGAATTTTCACTAACAAGCTTTAAATCTTTATATATATAATTCCTCTGTACGTGTGATGTCACCGTACTGCTCCTTAACGGCTTAATCGATTTACGTATGGTTTTCGGAGAAATATAGATCTTTGCGCTGTGCGTATTCGTAGATATTAAACTTTTCAATCGAGTTCGTAAAAAAAAAAGTTAGGAGAATAAATGTTTTATTCATAGATCTACCAGGGTTGCATTTTAAAGAGAATGCATTTGCAAAAAATGGAAAGATGTTGTTTTTTTGTGTGTAAAAAAAGTTTTTTTTTTTGAATTTGCAAACATCATTGGTTTTTTGTGGATCTCAATCAAAATTCTTTCTTTAAATTTCTTATAATTTTTACCCATTTATTTATTTTCATTAGATTTTCGGTGAAACCAAAATAATATTAAATTCACCACATTTTTAAAAATCGTATTCCTAAATAAGTACACCCCTTTGCTGGTGAGATGACCGGAGTTTGACGTTTGCAAAAAGAATGCCATATTTGAAAAAAAAAAATATTTTATGTTTTGGAATTCAACCATAGACAAGTACCTAATTAAATTCAATATTTTTTGAATATCTACAATTTTTAGTTTTGTAATTTAAGTATTTTTCCAATGTGATAGCAGGCAAGCCAACGTTCGGGCAGAACAACGTCTGACGGGTCCGCTAGTATATACATATTATAAAATAATTTCAAAAAAACTTTTTTTACAAAAAAGTTAAATAAAATTATATTATAATTGTATGAAATGGTTCCCTCTCTTAATAAAAACTTAATTTTATTTCGGTGAGAACAGATTTAAGTTAAACATTTTGTAAATTTTTCATGTTATGATGACATAATGGTTAGAAGTAATTTAGAATTCAATTCAACAATTTGGTCCCCTTATTACAATGTTCATATTTTAAAGTTAGAAAGAGTACAACGTAAATTCCTTAGATTCATCAATTACAAACTTAATATACCCACTGAAAATATTGATATCGATAATTTATTATGTACACTAAATATGTCGACTCTTTGTAAAAGAAGAATTATAAATGATTTATTAAATTTATATAAAATAGCAAATGGCGTATTGGACGTCCCGGAATTAACTAGTGTTATCAGCTTAAAAGTACCTGTTCGAAATACTCGGCAGCTAACGTTATTTTTTTAATCTCCTAGCAGTCACAATTATTATTACAATTCACCAATACCTAGACTACACCGGCTAGGTAACGAGTATGGTGAAGTTGATATATTTTGTCTATCTTTATATAAATATAGGTTTAGTATTCAAAAGGTTTTAAATTAATTTTTATAAAATTTCTTAATATTGTTCTTTATTTACTATTTTGTTTTCTCATGTATCTCTATAATAAACTTATATGTATGTATATGTATGGGTGTATGTTTTCATATGTAAATTTATTGAATATTTTTCTATGTACCCTATACCTATGTTGGTACATTTCCTGATTTTTACTTATTATTGTATCTTTTAGCTTTACTTATGTTATCTTTAATTTTAACTTAATTTACATACCTATGTTTCCCTGCTGCACTTGAATGTAATTTCTAATATATGTAAAAGCCCGTAGGGCGTGTAAATTAATAAATAAATAAATAAATGAATTAATAAGTAAATAATATTCAATATTCCCAAAACTTTTTACATTGGCAATAAAATATATTTTCAAAAAACTTCATTGTTAAAATAAAGAAATCTGCTTTGATGAAAAACATTGGAACCATCTACGTTTTGCTAAAGTAATTGTGCTTATAAGCAGCAATCCGGAGGAATCGCCGAAACGCTAAAATAGCTAAAAGGGATGTCCAAATACGCAGGCCTGAGTATGAACCCGGTAAAGACTAAGATGATGGGCATAGACAATCTACAACTAATAATACATGCAATAACACATATACCTGGAATATGA
Organism: Micrasema longulum; assembly: GCF_059751315.1. Lineage (NCBI taxonomy): Eukaryota > Metazoa > Arthropoda > Insecta > Trichoptera > Brachycentridae > Micrasema > Micrasema longulum. The sequence continues at coordinate 102,016 of NW_028278966.1, forward strand.
TGACCTACTAGGTCGAGAAAACCAGACTGCGGAAATTAAAAGAAGAATTGGTTTAAGTTGGGCAGCTTTTGGAAAAATAATCCATATTATTTTACTACTACTGCAACGACCATTACTCCATTTCCCCGTTAAGGTAGACAGAGATAATGGACCACCACACACATCTATCCTAGATCCTGGCATACATTTTTAGCTTCTTTCACATTCATACTTCTTGTCATACATGCACTTCGGTTCTGTCTGCTTTTTACATAACCGGACTTAAGATTTTGGTTCATTTTATCATGCCACGTCATTCTTAGTCGTCTCCGTCTCACGTAACCTTTCATTTTCGCCAAATATACTTGTTTCACCATTTTTTTGTGGTCCATTTGTTCTCCATATTATAAAAGACAGAAAATACCCATGGACCTAAAGAGAAAAGTATATGTGTTGCCGGCTGCTACATATTACTTGGAAACGATCACACTGTCCAAACAAAGCGTCGAAAAACCACGAGTCCCACAAAAAACCGTGGAAAAGACCATGTTAAGGATAAGGTTGACAGATAGTCGGAAATGAAATGACGAGAAGAAGAACAAAAAATACTGGTAGTATTTACCCGATTGCAATCCTAAAATAGCAATGGGCAGGCCACGGAGCCAGAAGCTCAGATGGTAAATGGCCAAAAAAACAAAAATCCTGTTAACTCGGAAACCTCGAACAACAAAAAGATGTGCAGGTTGACCACAAATAAGATAGAAAAATGACCTAGATTGGTATGTCAGTGTGACTTGGATGCGGTTTCACTGAACGGGGAGACATGAAGGTGGACGGAAACAAGCTTAGAAAAAAAAAAAAATATTGTTGAATTTGTGTTTAATAAAAAGTTTAAATCTTACTATGAGATCAGCATTGGCTCCATCGAAGGTGTCCATAAAACGGACTCTCCCAGTGTCGGGGTCTATTCTCACTAACTTGTCTCTCAACATCCTCCATGGTAAGCCCAGCATCGTGGCTGCCTCCATACTCGAGCACCACTCAGTCACCGTGATATATCCTGAAAATAAAGACAAACATATTATTAATTTTCATCAATGTATACACATGTACAGTTCAAAAAGCAAAGTGAATATTTTTTTAAGTTAAATAAATGAAGTGTTTTTGTAAAAATGATCATGGCTTTTTGTTTTTTTTAAGGTTTTTTCATGCAACCCATTTAGTACAACTGCCTTTAGTTTGTCGATTTTTTTCTAGCAGTGGAAATTTAATTTTTTTTTTATCTAAAACAAAAAAGATGACAGAATTATTTTGTGATGTCAAATTCATTTAGGAAAATTTTGAGCTGAAAGTAAAATATTGAGGACATTAATATTAAATGCATTAACTTTGAGGTCAAACATTTTAATCATGTTAGTAAAAAATGATATATAACAATTTGCTGACTTTTCAATGTCAGCCGGTTTCGAGACGGGTACGTCTTGAAATCGGTAGACACAAAAAAATCGGCAATTGGTTATAAAAAAAATCAGGATCTCATTCCGTCTTATCGGCGCATAGGGCACTGTATCTGTAAACCAGATATTCGGTCATCTGTTACATGAGGATAAGGTGATTAATCTCACGTTTCACATCCAGGAAAAATATAGTGTTGCAGTTTAAACAACCCTGTAAATCAATATTTCACATCAACGCTGCCAGGAATCAAACCCAAAACATAAGAATAGTAGACAAACACATCAATCACTACACAACTCGGCGGACTTATTCCTACCTTATTTTCTTATTCAGGAATTTACCTGAAAATTGTCATTGAGTCGAAACATTTGCAGAACTATATTTTTCATTCGCCTGGATACAGATAATTTATTTTCAGTCGGTAACTATAAAACTGCTGTCATTAATTATTAAAACTACATTTTTAAACAGTCTAGTACATTACTTAGTAAAACAACTTTTCGGTGTATTATGTTTGGAGATACTAACATGCACCAATTGAATGGAACAGATGTGTTCCAAAACCATTTATTGCTTATACAAAACAGCTATAACGACAACGTAATATTGTATACAAATTGGAGTTCCATACTTTATGATTAATGTTACCGAGTGATCTGTTTTGATAACATCATTTATTACTTTATTGCATAGCTTAATGAAAATAAACACAAGTTTATGGATAAACTTATGAAGTAACGAGATGTTCTAAATAACGATTCTAATTTTCGATTGCTCGTAAGATTAAATTGTGGTTAATAATAATAATAATTTAAATTTATTGCAACAGAATGGTAAACATTTTGAGAATGAAATAAAAAAGTTGGGGCTTATGACCTATTATTAGCTTATTTAAATGGCCCCTTTACATACTGTGTACTGTGCAACATACACCATTATGCCTATGTTTTAACATCGAGATTTCTTCGATTCTTTATCCGTTAATTTTTCTGAAGCTAAAACCGTTTTTGATGTCAAAGTTGCCCCTTTAACCAGCCAATAACACGTCTTTAATTCCGTAAATACCTGGACTTTCATATTTTTTTCCTAAAATTGTTTCTAAAACAAATTTTTATCTTGATTACTCCGCGGAAAGAAAAATCCACTCTAATCTTCAAATATTTTGTCCTACTGAAAATATTGTTGAAAAATAAGAATTCCCGATAAGATGAAATATCAGTATTTCAATATTCTCGTTTTAAAAATGAGCAAGTACGGGTGGGGCAAAAGGTATGCGTGGGTTTTAAAAATCCGTTACGCGGCCTCTGGAAGGCGTAGGAAGTTGAACGGGGTTTCATTGTAATCGTTTGTGCTCTACCGTTTTCAATATGCATCATGATTTAGACCAGAGAGCATCGAGGCTTTGCCGTAACTTTTATACTAAATGGCCGTTCTGTCATCGCCTGATGAAAAATAATCAGACCTTGGGTTAGTGCTTTAGAAGAAACTGGATCCACAGCAATGCCTAGTGTAGTTGTTGGACCCAGAACTGCAACAACACCCAAAAATGAGGCGTTGGTGAAGGCAGCAGTCAAAAAGTCATCTAGATGCTCTATTTGGAGGCACGCAGTTGCATTGGGAATGTCTAATCGTTCTGTAAGGAGGATTTTGCATAATAATTTGTCGTTTCACCCCTACAAGATCATGCTTGCTCAGAAATTTTACACCACTTGATTATATAAACCACTTTAGCCTTTGTCGAGAAATCCTCACCCAAATCCCTGAACCATCAACTTTTTGAAGCACTGACGAGGCCCATTTCCACCTTTCTGGTGCTGTTAAAAAACAAGATTATCAATACTGGTCCAACACCAACCCAGGGAAACTCTATGAGCCTCTCCACTCACCAAAAATTACAGTTTGGTGTACCATATACAAATTTGGGATCATTGGGCCTGACTTTTTTGAGAAAAATGACCGAACTGTGACAGTTACAGTACAACGCTGTTATAATGCTGATTTTTTTTTTGTGCCTCGATTACAGCAGTTGAGTGACGATATCAATTTAAGGGATATTTGGTTCCAGCAAGACGGTGCTATAGCGAATACAGCCCGCATTTTTATGGCAAAATTGAGACACATGTTCCCTGCTAGTCTCGTCTCTCTGAGGGGTGACGTTGAGTGGCTCGCCTGATTTAAGCATATGTGACTCTTTCCTGTGGAGGTACCTCAAGAGAAAAGTTTTCAAGCACCGCTCCTATACCACACAAGAACTGAAGATCCGAACCATCTAGAAGGTGAATGCCATTCCACTTGAGATGTGCCAAAATACTTTCAGAAGCTTCAGAAATTGACTAGAACATTGTATCGCTCCTGAAGGCCACCATCTTGCAGAAATCATTTTCAAAACTATGCGTAAAAGAACTGTTTGAACTAACGAATCTAATAAACATGTCTAAAAGGTCAATAGTTTTTTTTATTGATCCCCAAAACCCGGGCATACCTTTTGCCCCAGCCTGTATACAGTCAGACATTGGGTTCATTATATATATATCATTATAATGAAAAGCGAGAATCTTTTTGAACAAAAGAAAAATTATGTGAATAAAAAATAATCTAATAGAATAAATAAAACAACTTTGTTTTTAACCACTAATTTTTATTTTTCACCGACCAGTTTCAAAGCAAACAGGCTTCTTTGTCTAGGTTTACGTAACAAAGTTGTTTTATTTATTTTATTATAATGAATAACCACAAAGTTAGTGCTTCAAATATAAACTTTATAAAAAATAATCTTCCCATCGCGTAGACACCAAAAATTTTAATATAATGTTATATGATTTAAATTGGGTTATTCTCTATAGTATTCTTTATCTCTATTTAAGCTTTATGCCCCACTGTATAGTTGGAAAGCTCCCCTTCATTTCCCTTACAATGTTGTCTCGTTTGAAGTGCCATACAAGCTTTTCGGTGCTGGATTATGTTCTATGGGTGTTCGGTACACTGCACTGGGCGCATTGAAGTGAACTCAGTTTTGTTGGACTAGCTGAAGCTTCATAGAGACATTTAGCGTAATCCTGAATAACAAAATACAGGAAATTAAATAATATCTTATACCCGTATGCAGAGACAAAACTTAAGGTGAGGAAAGTACATTCTAATTTCAAATGCAGAGAATAACCCGAAGGTGAAGACAATAGAATGTACTCTCCTCACCTTAAGGTTTGTCTCTGCATACGGGTATTAGTTTGGTGAAATATCTGCGGCCCAGGCTTACGATTATGAACGGCTATCTTCATCGGTATACACTGAGACAAAATAAACTAATATCGATGTTTATGTACGAAAGTGTGCATATTTGCCAGAAAATTCAAAGTATTTTCGTTGGCAACCAGTAATTGAACATGTTTGGAAAATAAAATTGTAAAAATATTATATTTTTCATAAAGAAAACTTAATTTTACTTTGTGGATAAAATTGAAGACAAATTTTATCTTCCCATCGTAATCGTGGCCCAGGTTATTATGGGTTGACTGGTAAAGTCGATACAAAAATTCATAAAAATGATTTTTCACTGAAATACTTCATAGTTGCTAGACAGCAAAGACCAAGAACTAATCATCAAATTTCAATTTACTTGTAACTGGTGTATCAAGCAGTGTCTTATGCGTTAGGTGGAGGAGAAAAGGGTAAGACAAAGATTTTAAAGTAAAGTTGCGAGTTTTTGTATGAATTTTTGAAATGTATGTTGAATAACCGTGGGCTGATCTTAGTTCATAAGAGGGTCACAATTTTCCGTCTCATCACTGGCTGTCCACCTACGCGAAAAACCTTAGACTTTTATTTTCTTCATCAATCCTTGTCTAGAATTTGAGGCAAAATAGAGGTAGAACTTTTTGTGAAAGGGTGAGGGTGACACCGAACAAATGAAAAACGTAAGTTTTATATCAAATACGAGCTGACGTTACTTAACTTCTAAATAATATTAATAATAATAATAATAATAATAATAATAATAAAAATAATAATAATAATAATAATAATAATAATAATAAAAACAATAATAATAATAATAATAATAATTATTATTAATATTATTATTATTATTATTATTATTATTAAAATAATATTAATAATAATAACAATAATAATTACAATAATAAAAAATAAAAATAAAAAATAATAAAAAAAATAAAATAATAATAATTATTATTATAATAATAATAGTAAAAATAATAATAAAAATAATAATAATAATTATAATAATAATCATTTTTATAATATGAATAATTATTTTAATAATTATTATTATTATTAATAATTATTATATTATTCTTGTTATTAGTATTATTATTATTAATAATAATAATAATACTAATAACAAGAATAATAATCATAATTATAATGATACTAAAAATAATTATAATAAAAATAAAACTAATTACAATTATAATAATGATAATTATTAAATTAATAAAATAAAAAAATATAATAATAATTATAGTAATAAAATAAAAATAATAATAATAATAATGGTTTATTAACAAAAATAACAATTACTTTATCTACTTCATACACACTTATGTAATTGATTTCTCTAGTTCATATCTAGTCTGTCTAACTAGGTACAACCTGTTTTAATGCAGACATTTTTTTGCAAAAATAAACAATAACATTACTGCCTACTAGTTTATTTATTATACAGTTTTATTTATTTATTTATTATAACACTACAGTTTATCTGTATATATTAAAGGCAATGTTCAAATGGTTATCCTCGATGAACTCGATAACTACTGGACCGATTTACGTGCGGTTTTTAGATAAATGTACATCTTTGCCGCGAGAAGGTTGACATTATAAAATCTTCAATTTATTAAGTAGAAAAAAAGCTAGGAGCGTAAATGTTTTTTTTTATCCATCACCAGGGTTGCATTCACCGAGAATGCGTTTACAAAAAAAAATGGATGGATGTTATTTTTTTGTGTATACAATACGTTTGTTTTTGAATGTTTACACAAAAATACGTTTATTTCTTTTAACGTGTTTACACGTTAAACTTTACTTCAAAATCTTCGTATTACCCTTTGTTCCCTACATCTAACGCATAAGACACTGGTTGATACACCAGTTACAAGTAAATTGAAAGTTGATGATCAGTTTTTGGTCTTTGCTGTCTAGAAACTATGGAATATTTTAGTGAAAAAATTTTTTTTATGATTTTTTGTATTGACCTTACCAGTCAACCCATAATAACCAGGGCCAAGATAATGATGGGAAGATAAAATTTGTCTTCAATTTTATCCACAAAGTAAAATTAAGTTTTTTATATCAAACAAATAATATTTTTTCAATTTTCTTTTCTAAACATGTTCAATTACTGGTTGCCAACGAAGGTATTTTGAATTTTCAAACAAATATACACTACTACTGAATGTTATTGTGGTATTTGTTGATAAATTTTTATTCAAGTATTGTATTAAAATAGTGTAAAATAAAGCTACGTGTATCTTGTGGTTATTAATAACTGTTGTTTGAGTTGATTTTCACAGAACTACCAAAAAAATAGTCATTCTAATAAAATTACTTATATATATATTTTTTTATTTATTTATCAAAAGCATACAAAAATATACATATAAATTATCCATACATATATATACATACATATAAGTCCTACTGAACTGCATAAAATGCAGTTTGTCAGCAGGTGCTTATAATACATATTCATAAGCTTATTGCTTAAATTCTATAAACATATAAAAACTCTTATCACTATGTACATCGAAAATAAAAAATTGTCCAAATAAAAAAGAAATACACAAAAAAAAATTAACATAAAAAAACACGTTCCAAAAGCTAGATTCTTAGTAGACGTCTATCTCTTCAGCCAGATGAGTTTTTTAATTTTTTTATTTTTCATGGGAGCATATTACATATTATATTAAATATGTACATCTCCCCCCCCCCTCCTTATCCTCTCTTCAGGCATTTTTGTCCTTATCCCGCCCAATTTACAGTAACTTAATGTTCTTAAAATTAATATTTAAAAAATCTTTGATTATTGAGTACTTGAAAATAACATTTTTATATGTATAAATTGTATGTATTTATTTGATATGTAATATATATTTTCTTTACTAACTTTGTATACTATGTGGAAATCTGTTATTAGTTCTGAGTTTATACACTATATCTGTTTGTTTACTAAAAATATGTATGTAGAACTGTTGATTTCCCTAATAAAATAAAATATAATAAAATAAAATAAAATATTATACATTTTTGGTAAATTCTCTAGTGTTCTTTTTCTGTATTTATTATTGAATTTAGGGAGAGCTAGTCTATCTCCACTAGTGAACCGAGTATTATATACATGCTCCAATTTATTTCTGTTTTCAGATAGAGACGCATGCTGAGAACCCAGCTTAGACCATAATAACGCTCTAACGGATAAAATATTTATATATGTATACAATAAGGATATTGGAATATCGTGTCGCTGACAGTACAATTTTTTTCCATTAATAATTTGATCACTGAATTTTGTAAGTTCTGAACAAGGTTTACGTTTTTGTATTACTGGAAAAGGCCCATAAGGCCCATTTCATGCAATTACGTGTAGGCACAAATTAATGCACATTTTAGTTACCTAAAAAAATTATCACGGCTCGCCACTGCAATACGTGGACTGTTTTGCAAATGATAGAAATGCTTAAAAATTAATTTGTCACCGTAGAGTGAGCGTGTTGAAAAATGTATATTTTTAGGAGTAGGTGGTCATAAAATAATATCTCATGGTAGAGTGTTCGTATATTATATGCCTTGTTGAGACCTGTTCGGAGAACCTTATCCCGAGGGAGATCCTTAGGGAATAAGATAAGAATATACACTACAGTTAGCTTTCTGGAGTCATCCCTTTTTTCTCACACTCTTTTCCTTCCCGAGACGTGAAGTCTAAATAAATATTTATTTAATAAACAGATAAATAAGAATTTTAGATAAAAATACACACAGAAAAATTTTAATATTCAAATTTTCTCAAGTCTATCATCTATTGACTTTTATGAATTAAAATAGCTCAAACCTATATTGACGTGAGAAAAATTCTAGCTGAATTATTAAACCGTCGCCGCCTGAAAATGCTTCTTAAATTTTATACTCCTTATATAAACAAGTCGACCTCGTGGTGTAATGGTCAGTTCGTTTGTCTACCATGCAAGAGGTCTCAGGTTCAGTTCCCGATTTAAAGCGGTGTTTTCACACTAGAATACCTAGACTGGTACCTGATGCGTAAGTTATAATAAATATCTCTTTGGCTAGGTTATGTCAGCAAATCTTGTCCTGACCCTGATCAGCCTCTTTGTAATAATAGTGGACAGAGGATCGAGAAAGTTGATAGCTTTAAATACTTGGGAGTTCACATAACTGAGGATACAAGCATGCACAAAGAGCTCGCAACCCGCCTAGGAATTTCTGGAGCAACTTTTAACATGATGCGTGTTGTCTGTAACTCTAGTCTATACTCGGTCTAAAAGAAATGCCGATTACTCAACTCTTGCATACCGCCAGTACTCCTATATGCGCGCGAATCTTGGCACCTAACAAAACACCACTCTTCTGAGTTTTGAGAGTAAGCGCTTGAGAAGACTATTAGGTTTAAGGTGGTTTGATTTTATAACTAACATTAAAGTCCGAGTACGGACGCAGCAGCCTTCTATAACGAGCGTCTTGAAAATGCGGTGGTGGATCTGGCTCGGACACGTGCTACGCACGCCTCACGAGAACCTAAACCCAAGTTGCCCCTTCTTTAAACCTGCGGGCTCGCGCCGTCCAGGAAAGCCGTTGATGACGATCTTTCGATTTTATTCGGCGGAAATGAGGAGTGCTGGGTTGACGTGCAATGCTGGCAGGCGATAGGGTCTCCTGGAGGTAACTGGTGATCCCCACATGCTTCACTTAGGAGCGGAGGTGGAAAAAAAGAAGAAAAATGAGTTATCACTTTACACTTTACCTTTCATATTCACCATGAAGCTTCTAGGTAGTTGACTTCCAAATTCACGTATGGTATTTTTTACTTCTACACCCACTAATAATACTTATTTTTTAAAAACTGAACATGTATTTTGTATTTTCCTCTAAATGTTCGTATAATTTATATTATAAAACATGTTTATAAAAAAATAAAACTTTGCATTCACGAAAGTTTTTTTACCGTCGTAAACAATTCGAAATTAGTTTGGCCAAATGACGCAATCCATTTGATTTCTATCCATATCTATTATTCATAGTTAATTTGGTATTTTTACCTTTAACTTTTTAATACCGATTACCAATTTCATCATTCATAATTTTCCTAGCCACGTACAGTGATGCTTAGTGTAATGTATTGGTATTTGAATTCTAAAAGTAAATGCATCAATTTTGGTACTTGGAATATAAGGTCTTAAATTTTACGCTTTACTAGTTCAGGGAAAGTGAAAAATTTCAGTAATAAACAACCTTAAAAAAATTATTATTGATATTTAAAGCATTAACTTTGTGGTCAAACATCGTTTGTCCTAATCAGCGCATGTGTTTATTAAAATGCATGTCGTGTTGGTGTAATGGCCATCGGTTCGAATTCGTCACGGCAGTGACATCTGTTGAGAAAATATGAAGTCAACCGAAAAGGACAACGTATTTGATTAGTTAATCAAATACGTAGTTTTAATGGGCGTCTATAGATGGCTCGCCCGGTCTTCCGTCACTGCACACGGGCGGAAATACAGTAAAAAATATGTGTTGCAAATTTCGCCATATTGGGCACGCCACTGAGTTTGTAATCTCCTTTCTTCGAAATAATCGCGAAGGTGTAAAAATTCAAATTCAATTCAAAAGGAGAGTCAACAGTTAATCCATCTCCTTGAAAGTGACCAGGAAGACGAATTGGATGCAGACCAGGACTTCGGGATTGCCCAGGTCAGTTGTATTCAGTTTTCTTTGACGGATTACCTGTCGGTTGGGTTCGAACTGTTGGCCCTTGTTATATAAATTAGCTTTGATTGTTATTTGCGAATCGAAGCTGCAAAACAAGAAATATGTGTATAGCTTGTGATTGACATAACATTATACAGTTGGTTTTATATGTTTGTGCAACAACTATGATGAAGGTGTATAGTGGGTTTTGCATGTTGGTTTAATTGGTGTCCTGACAAAGAGGCGGGTACGTCTCCAAACCGGTAGACATAAAAAAGTCGGTTAGTGGTTACATTTAAATATTTAATAACATTTAGTAACCTTAAAAATAAGTATTTCCCTTCCACACTGTCGGAAATTGAAATCGGAAATAGGTCAACATTTCATTTTCTTTTTACTAATATAATATCTTTTTGCTAAGATTAGTAACGAACTTAAGGTGTGTATTCATTTTTCAGTGAAAAGTATACAAAAATCTAAGAAACGTCAGCTGATGATTACTTACAAAAAGAAAACTGATATATAACGTCACCAAAAGGCTTTTGAGTTTGATAGCAACCCCGAGGAATTCGTCGAAAACTTCAAGAGAAAAGTGTCGGGATAAAATTCAAGCGGACACAGAATTACTAACGGAAAGGTTGAAGCTGAGCTTTGAAAAGCACGATCGGATAAAATAAAACACTTCAACCGAAAGGCCGCGGGGGTGTACAACTTATGGCACACACGGTCTCTTTCATTTGATCAAATATTTACCGCGGGTTTACGTGAGCCTAGCATTTTTTCTACTTTCTGAGTATTCATAAATGATATAAAGCGCTGTTTAAGCTAACTAAATATTTTTTGAAAGCGAAGCCGTTTTTTAACAGACGAAATTAATGTGTTCTTTATTTAGATTATTTGCCGACGAACTCTGGCGGAAGAAACCGAATCAGATCAAACCCCAAAATGTTGTTCACGGGTGACTATTATTATTTCGTGTTCGGGCAGAAAAAAAAATCGGTTAGCTGTGAAAAATATAAGCAGAATACCAAAAATAGTAATTTTGACTCTTTGTTATGGTTTTTCTTAGATAAAAATCAATTTATGGATTATACATGTTACTGCTTTTATTTATCAAAAGTTGTTTCCGTATTGGACAATTCTATTGTAAAAAAACTATCTTCTTCACCTCAACTTTATTTTTTAATTCCTAATCTTCATGCTCTTTTTTTAATACTGCGGTTTTTATAAATATATCACACTGTTTATAATTTTTACTCGTGAAAATAGACGCACTTTATCTGAATTATGTTTTTTATATAAATTATTAAATAATAAAGTAGACTTTTTTAACCTACTCTCCAAAAATGTTCTTAATTTTCCCCTTTGTGTGACAAGAAATAAGTATTTATTCCATCTGCCAGTCTGTAGCACTTACTATGCACAACACTCTTTCTTCTATCGTTACTGCTCAACCTAAAATATTTTTTTTCATCTAAAGATATATTTAACATGCCCCTTAATTTATTATTTAAAAATGAAAAAAGACTCATTCATTCGGGCTGAGATACGCTCTCACTTGCTATTGAATGATGCTCACGCTTACACACATCTAAACATTTACTCCCACGCAGATACACGCAAACACACCTCTACACTTACTCTCATACAAATACACACAAACATCAATTTGTTATGTATGATTTTTATTTAGAAACTTTGCTGGTCTGTCTATAAACCGTATATTTTATTATGTTACTATTCCATTGTTGACTATTTGTTTTTGTAAAATAAATCAATAAAATAGATAAGTTTTTTTTTCTTTATTGTTCATTGTATTTACTCCTTACCGTGTAAAATTATAAATATTATTAAATTAGAGCATGCAGCTATAAGCTAATCTCCCCCCATCCTGTCTCAATATTATGTTCTTCATTTTATTTCTGAAACACTTTTACTGAGTGTACTGCTTCCTAAACTTTTTCATAATTTATTTTTTTGGCTTTATTAAATTTAAATAAAAAAAAGTGTTGATCAATTCAATGTGATAACAATTATTTCAATATGATTATTTATATTGAAAACAATTATGCTTATAACAAATTTTATAGAAAGTTTCTCTGTGTAATATCTTCCTCAAATAATAATAATAAACATTTTGACAAAATAGCAAGAATATAATGTTAGAGGTAAGATTTTCAGAGGGGCTATTTTTTGGATTTCTTCAAGGGAAAAATTAAATGATCCTTGAAAATTAATTGACTCAGTAAAATGACTAAAAGTAGTGTGAAAACGTTTTTTTATTCATCAAATGCCTCACTAATGATCATTTTGAGTTATTTATTCCTAAATAAAAAAATAAGTACGGCCATTTGAAGTAAATAATTAATACTTCTTCAAAGCCAAGCCTACCTCGATCATATTTAATGGTATTTGAGTCAATTTTCTTCCGTTGGTAACATTTCAAAAAATTAAGTATGAATTTTAACAAAACCAGTATTCTAAAAAACATTAAATACCTTGTTTTTTGTGTGGGTTTGATTTCCGGTGAGATCACAACTATATAATATTTGTTTAAAGTTTGGATGTTTTGTACTGTAAGTAACCAATACGATGCAAAATACAATTATTTTTAAACAGAAAAAAAAAAGTATTTTTATCATACATATTTGTCAATTAATGAACCACAGAGACAGTAAAGATTTTATGGTATAAAATAAAAAAAAAATATTTATTCGGATATTTTACAGGCATTCAAAATCATAGGAGCTGAATTTTAACCAAAGTCTCGAAACCGGTACACATAAAAAAGTCAGTCAGGGTATATACAATTATTTAGTAACATTTAATTTCAATTTAAAATTAGCTCCGAGATTGATTTTTACAATATTTTTTCCCATTCTACGAAAAATTTAAATGCGGTTTTGTACATTTATCAAACACTCACCCTAAAATTAAAATAAATTTTGACTGAATCGGAAAATAAACAAACGTTTATTTTTTCAATTTATTATAATATTAGGTATATTATTTTCCGATGCATATTTTCCAAGCTTAAATGATAATTCATTTAAGCGTACTATAGTTATATTTTTGTATCTAAAGACCTAATTCAATATAAATTTACCAATGCCATAATAATTCATCAAAAGAACAACAATCGAATCCTAAACAGGCAAATAAAAAAAACATTTTTTAAGCTAGTCTTAATTTTTTCAGACAAGGACTGGATCATCCTAGGGAGCAGTTAATATCAACACATTTCAACAAAGATGAAGATTATTTTAAAGAAGGTTATGTATAAGTCTAGGCATCTACAGGTCTTATGACATGTCATTGGCCAGGTTAAGTTGCCATTTTACACACTGTATAACATTTACCACTCTGCCCATATTTGAACATCCGTATTCCTTAAATTCTTTCATCTGATGATATACCTAACCTAATTTTACAAACACCTTTGCTTGGCTTACTTACTGGTCCGGGATTCGTATTCGTAAACACCCATTTGAAATGCTTTGGTATCACTCAGAAATACGCCTCGCGTTCGGGATGTTTCGGAATCACTCGGAATCTCGTTATTAACTAGCATTGTTAAATTTCAAAGCCGCACAAAGTCGCCCCTGAGTATCGCCTACTAACGTCACTAACCATAAACATTTCAAACAAAGTTTTCATTGTAGTATCTCGGCTTCGCCATAAATGTCTTATAAAATAATTAAGTATGTTTCACTCGTTACTGGGGTGGACAACGCGTCAGTAATCTCTATCCGACACGTTTTTACGAAGCCACTTCGGGTGGATTCAGAAATATCCCAAACAGATAACGCGTTGGGTATTTACGAATATGCCTCCTTGATTTACGTTAAAAAGATCATGGGTAGTAATATTTAAATACGAAGTCAAAAAGTTAAAAAAATGTTTGGGTCTTCGGTAAAGTTGTTGATTAAAATATGCAATCTGATATTTTTTAATGAAGAACTTTAAATCATTTTCAATTGTTTTTTACGATTTTATTTAAGTACCTATTCAGTGACCTTTGTATCATAAAAAGACTCATGGAACGATGCTGCCATAGAGGTTAGTATAAGTACCGATTCCTTGGGGCCCAATGGGTATTTAAAACGTAATTCTTTTAATTTATTACATTATTCACGTAAAGGTTTTACTTTGGAAAATTAATTAAAGCTTATGTAATGAATATTCTTGTTTAATTAATATTCTTTGGAAATATTCAAAGAATTTACTGTAGTGACAAAACAAATTATATGCCAAATATTAGACCCAGAGGACCCTAACACATATAGGCATGACCTGGAACCAGATAATTTATTACCAGAGGCAAATTTATTATGCAACGATAAATTCATTAAACTACATTGTTCGTATAAGTGTAGTACTTAAATACTGAAATCCCGTTTTCAAAAATAAAAAAAAATCACGAATAATGAAACAAAATAATAAAAATTATAACCGATAGTATATTTTTTAACTAACGGTCAGGTTTATTCAAGAAATTTAATTTTGTTTATTTCTATTTTTATTTTATTGTTATAAACGGCACTTACTGCCTTTTACATATTAGTAACAAGTAAAGTTAAATGTACACATTCATGTAAGTATAATTAAAAGTACTACAGAGCATTAAAAACAATTTTATTAATTTACAAAGTAAGAAAGTCTCAAAAAGATAAACTAGATATAAAAAAAATATAACCAGTTATAAAATTATTAATACAAAATGATGATTTGGTATTAGAAATACTTTAAACTAGTTTTAAAAAAATAAGAAAATAATTTCAAATAACACTAAACGATAAAAAAAATAAAATTATATGTATTATTATTCAAAACTAATGCTTGGGTAAATAGTTTATGTTTATGTGTGAAAATATATAATGATGAAAAAAAATATGAAAAGTTTTTTGTACTTATAAATAAAATCAAGAAAAGAAATGAAAAATGAAAAAAAAACGCTTATAAAGAAGTTTAAACAATTTTGAACAAGAGTAAATGGTATACAAAAATTAAATAGTTATCTAGTACAATTAGGTACCTACTAGCTTCTCATACTCATGAAATACAGGAGAATGTACCAAACTTCACGCGCAAAGAGTCACCAACGTTTTGGTACTCATTGCCTAGAATGTGAAGTTTACTGATGATGGCTGAATTGAACGACCATTTTAGATAAACCGACCAAAATAGAGTATAAATATTTTAATACAATAGATAAGACAATATTGTCTTGTCCCGGCTCTGGGAACAGCCTCGACCGCGCCGGACAGAACCTGGGACAATACGACAAGTCGCTATTGTCACAAGGTTCCCTGTCCATATGTCTCTGAACATTTTTTTATGCTATAAATTGCTGTTTACACGTGGATGGTCGAGTCCTGGGACAAAACAATATCGTATTTTTCACGTGTAAACGGAATGTTATTGTCCTGTAAATAGTCAGATCAGGTCCCCAAACACATTTTTATTTATTTACGAAATGACATAAACGTAAGTAAGTCACTAAGATTACCGGTAAGTTGGAACGAAACAATTGCAAAGCTAAATTGGTCGTTTAATTTTTTTTTTAATAAAGTAAAGTTGCCATTTGTTTCGGAATAAAATCGACTTTCGGTCACTTTATGTTTGTATGCGTTGCATCCTTTACACAGCAACGTAAACATCCCAATATCGTCGCTTCCGTATTGAAACGGAACCTTAATTTTCTGAGTAACAAACATACCGATGTAGCGGTTTTGTCCTATTCCCACCCGAATGTTGTTTTTTTTTCAATGCAGAAAGATGGATAGTGTTCATTAAAGTCGTTTTATGATCTTAACTCATTTTAAGGTGTTTTGAGTTAAGTCCTTTTCGTTCTTAGGTGCAATATTATATAATACATTATTATTTTTATGTTTCGGATTACATGAATTGTGAGGATATGCGGTGACAGAGAATTTTAATAAAGGATATTTGAAAATTGTTTTCCTGTCACTGTCTTGAAGATGCCTTCTTAAAGCTATGCAAAAATGACAACTGCGTTTCGGACCTTTTATGCCTTACTAAAATAGACAAAATCGACGTTTCGTTGTTGCGCCTCAAAACTTAACCCATTTTGTTATTTTTTAAAACAAAGTTTCACAATGGAATTTTCCGTATAGGTACGTTTTGTGTTTTTACAAAAATAGGTATCATATTTACACAATATTATTTTTTTGGTATGTATATATATTTACATATTTATACACACACAATTCTGGGTTTTTTTATCCCAAGGGGGAGTGGGTATATTATTATTTATATCACTACAGAGATGGGTAGAATTTTTGTTTCAAGATTATGGATATTCGAGCGTTTACAGGGCTTATGACCTGTCATAGGTTGGGTTCAAGTGGCCACTTTTATGTAGAATTCTACAAAATTCCCCATTCCGCTTATTAGCGAATATCCATATCGGTGACATTTTTGGTTTAAGTATATATGTCATGAAACAGGGAAAGCTTTCGCTAGCGCGTTTGGAGCGCAATCTATGTATTTGATATTGAGGTTAAGTATAAGTAAGTACTTAATCTATGTATTTGATATTAAGGTTAAGTATAAGTAAGTACTTAACCTCAATATCAAATACATAGATGGCGCTCCAAACGCGCTAGCGAAAGCTTTCCCTGTTTCATGACATATATACTAAAACCAAAAATGTCACCGATATGGATATTCGCTAATAAGCGGAATGGGGAATGTTGTAGAATTCTACATAAAAGTGGCCACTTGAACCCAACCTATGACAGGTCATAAGCCCTGTAAACGCTCGAATATCCATAATCTTGAAACGAAAATTCTACCCATCTCTGTAGTGATATAAATAATAATAGGTATCATATTTGTTTTCCGTGCGCCTGAAGACTGCAGATAAAACTTGACGTTTTTATTATTTATTTAATTGAAACATTCAGTCAACAATGATTAAATTACAAAATAAAGATAGGGATTAAAGACAGACCAGCGAAGTGAGTTATATGGGTCATCGGATGGTTCTAGTTCTCATAATAAACTATTCATCAATAAAACAAAACTAATGAGACACGCCGATGGTAAACATTTATAATGGCATAATCCTGGGTAAAAAGACGGGAATACATTTGTATGAAGAAAAGTCAGACTGCGTTTCCTCTCAAGATATAACATTATTAAAAAAACTTACGAAGTTTAAATCATAATGATTTTACGTAACCAAAGAAACTGATTCGATTTTCTTAAATAAAACCATTGACTTTGGTTACGCAACATGTGCACACATTGATATATACACAATACTCACTTATAGATTCAAAAACTACTCTTCCTCAAATTAAAGACATAACCCCCACAATACATCATTTACAAATAATATAATCACTAGATCATCAACACATAGACAACTTAAACAAATACAAACTAAAACCACTTTCGGACAAAGGGATTTTGAGTATTATTCAATTAAAATCTATAACATACTTCCACTATCTATTGAAACAATTAGTAACTAGAAAATGTTTAAAAGGCTATAAAAAAATGGATAGTGGAGCTAGGTAGAAGTAAAATGGATTGTCTCATTCGCCCATACCAATATTGAATCAACTGCTTCACAAGTGTATAGCATAATGTTAGGTTTTTGTTATTTTCATTGTTTGTTATGTAATATAAATAATAAAGATGTACTTAAATACCTTGTTTTTAAAACTGTCTGAATATTTGTTAATTATCTTTGTTTTTTTAAGTTAGTCTTCTTTGTTTATTCTCAAATGAAATTTAAAAAAAGTATATTGTTAAGTGTCTTCGGCACGGGAAACCCAGTGAGGTCACATTACTTTTATTATTAATTATAGTTTGTAAGCAAAAAATATGAATAAATAAAATATTATATATCTAGCACATTTGCTAGGATGAGGCGTTCGGATTTGTGTACTACCTACGGGACCCGGGTCAAGATGTTGCATTTTTCCTACCGTGGGTGCTTTTATTGTTGCGGCGCCAGAACAACGACTGAACCGACCGTGTGCACATGTGATTTCTCATATTCTCACCGCGATCGCAAAAAGGTATTTTGCCATCAATAAATATTAAATCTACTGTGTGAATAATTTGTCAAGTGCCCCTCCTTCCTGACAGCAAGGTTGGATCTGGTCCTGACTGCCGTGGCAGAAGTACCAGCAATAGAGGTGCCAGAACCCAGAATAAGGTAGGAAATTAAATCATTGTATTAAGGGTTCAGTAGCAAAGTGAACAAAGGATAACGCATCCCGCAAATCAGCAATTTTCGAGCGTGCAACTGCTAACAGGCAAGTGGCGCGATCAGACCTATTAGTACACATAGACGCACCCTCAGCTCTTTAAAATCAAAGCTCATCATTTTGCTGAAAACCGCACGTAAATCGGTCCACTAGTTATTTAGTCTATCGAAGGCAGACATACAAACATTACCTTTTATAAATTAAGAGATAAGCCAAGTATAAATAAAAGTTTGTTATAATATGCGTTTTTTACGTTTATTTTGAGTAAACTACGAATAACCAGACTCAAATCAATCAATCGTATTTCAAATCAAATATACATTTAATGTGAATATACAACGTGTAAATACGAGTACCCTGAAACGACACCCCTGGTTTTATAGTCGGTTTGATAAAGGTTAACTGGAATGTATTGTATCCAACAGGATTAAGGGTTGGGGGTATATGGTATGCGGTAGGTTAGTAATATAAGGATACACGGTACAGCCTGAACTGGTCTAGCTGGGGATGATAAATATCTATCGATGTTATTCGCCTACATTATGTTAGCGCCTAAATGACCTGCACTCGACCAAAATCATAAAATAACCTTTGGTTTTATGTGAGATTTAAGAAGCATAGTTGAAATCGTTCGGATGTTTTTTACTTTAACATGATTTAGATCTGAGAGTAGCCGTCGAGTCGAAAACTTTAGTCTATGGTTCTATTTCACACACATACCTGATTTCTTCATCCGCCCAGTCACGTAGAGTAAAAAATACAAGTAAGTTTTTTTTAGTGTCAGTGCCGCAGAACAGCGTGTTTTTGATATTTAAAAATACATTTTTTTTAAATTATTAAAAAAAATAGGTAAAAGGTATGTGTTTTGAAAAAACTCTACACATATCTTCTTTTACACTCTCCAAAAAAAGAAACTAACTCTTGTGCTTGGAGAGTGACTTACACTGTTGTAGTTGTTTATTTATAAGAGTTTATATAATTTTAAATAAGAGTACATGAGAAAAAAAATAAAAACATAGGATATATAAAGAAAAATCTTAAAATTTAATGTAGTTTTTACACGTGTTCAAAAAATTTCTTTAGATTTACTTTAAATTTATTTATTGACATATTATTCTTAATAGTTTTTAGTTCGTTGGGAAGATTATTATAATACACCTTTGAAGACAAAGCTTATTTGACCATGACTTGTGTGGAATTTAGGAATTTTAGTATTAAGTTGGTATTGGAGTGACTTATTCATTTCAAATTCTTTTATTTTTTCTTCTTTATAAATTTGTACAATGGAATTTATTTTACAAAGAGTGTCTACTGTATGAACCTTTAAAATTTAATTGTATGAATCCAAACATCCAAAATAAATAAAAGCATAAGCTATCATTATTTTCATATTTGTTTTCAAGATACTAAAATGTAGAAAAGACAACGACAAAACATTGCGTATACATTGTTTCATGCATAAATGTATTATTAGTATGCGACTGAAATATTCGAAAATTTCAGCTCTTTCCGTACATATTATGTATGAAATATGGAATTTTACGAGGCCGTAGAATTCGCATAATCCTCGGCACATGGTCACATTATACAATGCCTCTTGCTTTTGCGGATTCAAATAATTCTGACCGTAGAACATTCTAACGCGTAAAATTGTTCGTTGTTCAATAACATATTCGAATAAGTGTGACGGTTTGATATTTCCTAACAAATAATATAATTTAGCGCGTGTTTTGAATGCAGTACTATATTTAAATAAAATAATCAAATTTTCAATCCACGACCTAAGCACTCTGCGCATAAACAAAACTATTCGCGTTTTCGCATTCTTAAACTAACATACAACCTACCCTACCTGACCTCTACGACTGAACTGTTCAAAAAAACACACCAGTTTGACATAAACTACTTGACTAAAATTGAGACCTTAAAAATTGTGCACAAAATAACACTGGGAAACATACAAGACGACGACATAATATTAGTCAAAAATGTTGACATACATAAATATAACACCAGACTACAAAAACACTATCATATTGAAAAAGCAAAGACAAACACAGGACAGTCAAAAATACTACATAATGGACTTAAACACTACAACGACCTACCTTACTACTTGAAAACTTTTAATGGAGACAAATTTAAAATCAATCTGAAAAAGCACATGATGACTGAACTAACTAGACTAGACGAGACATAAAATGACTAGACAATATTAAATTTCTAATGTAACCCTAACGGGTTTTTTAAAATTGTAAATAAATAAAAAAAATATAAAAAAAAGTGATTCTTTTTGAAATTTTACAGCGTAACATGCATATACCTAAATAAGACACGACCAAACATTTTAAAGACGTTTAAGGTTTAATTCCCGATCCAAAGCAATGTCCATATTTTTGTTTTTAATGAGTATTTGCGTTCATTTGATTAACCCGACTGTTAAAATTTTCTTTTAGTCGTAAACATTCGCATTGGAAAATGAGAAACAAGTTGTGGTAGATCGCGGTTCGAACCTCTGATTACCTGATCCGGATTCCATGACACTAGCTACGGAACCACAACTCGTCTCAATTAGGCCAAATATTTAATTTTCTAACCACATTCTGCCATCGTAGCTTTTTGTCGGCCTCGTGGTGTAATGGTCAGCGCGTTTTCCTACCATGCAAAAGGTCTCGGGTTTGATTTCCAACATGGTTAATTAGAAACATTTATTTAAAAGGGTGTTTTCACACAAAAATATTTCATAATCCCTGGACTGGTGCCTGAAGCGTAAGGCTGATCAAATTACCTTCATGTTACACAAAAATTATCAAAATACGCTGCGATTGGTTTACCGATGTAGTGCTCTATGCACCGTAAGTGCGGAAAGGGTTGATGATAATGAGCTTTTGAAAAAGTTTTGTAATTATTTTGGCAAATTTATCTATGGTAAGTGTCTAATTAATTCAATCTCAGTCACAGAAAGATTAACCTCCCTTTTTTTCTCAATCCATAAAACTATATATTGTGTTCTTCTGAATTACCTTCGTTCGGCACAAAGATGCCAAGGTTACCTGATTTTTTAGAGCCTCTTTCGGGTAGCTCTTCTCACTAGTCAACGAGCAATTTTAGACTTAAGTCCTCAGATACGGTGTGTTGTGGGCAAGCCGTCCTATATAAGATATGATAGAAAATAAAAAAAACAAGCGGTTGTGGAGAGGGGTTCGAACCTACGATCCTCCTAATCCGAGAACTCGTCCTCAACAATACCATTGCACCAAGACACTTCTCTGTAATTTATTTATTTACAGAACAGTTCACAAAAAAACTGATAAGCAAATAAATACAAGAAAAGAAAATATTCATACATTATATCCATAAATTGTTTTTTTTTTTAAATTTTATTGTATTATCACAAATTCAATGCATCTTGTTAATATTAAAACAAAAATGTACGAAGTATCATATAAACTAATGGTAACAAAATATATTTAACTCTTAAAAGACTCGGAAATAATCTCTCAACTTATGCGAATAAACATATCATTTAGCCCTGTTATAGCCCAATAAATTAAAAATCATAAATACGCAGCTCATTTTACGCGCGTGCGTCCCTCATCACTGTCATCAACCGACTAAAGACTGAATCTGTTTTAAACAACACCCGCCGCAGAACAGCGTCTCTGTCTTCCCTGTTATGACTTTTATCTTCATACTCTCTCTTATATAAGGTATCCGTATAGATATGTTGCTGAATTAGCGGACATTCATTTTTCGCGTGGCAGGGATAAATATTTTTTGTATTAACATTAAGCATAGTTATTTAAATTCTACTTTCTAAATCAGGTGTAAAAATGTTCATTTGAAGACCACAAAAGAAACGAATTCATAATTTTTTAAATCAGAGAGATATATCAAGTCTTGTGTCCTATGTCAACTAGTGTGACATCACAGTCACAAAAAGAGTTAAAGAAAGAGAAAATACTCGTATAACACATAATCAGTAATGTAATAATAACAGAAAATACATGTCGTCAAAAAAAATATATTTATATATATTTTGTGTAGGAGCCTATTAATTGTTAGGGTCACCAGTTGTGTTAGTCACCATCTGTCAACTCTACTATTGTCTTTGTAGGTAAGTCGACTGGCGTGTATACGCTACGCGGAGATGTATTTATTACTGCACTGCAGGCTGAAATGTGGTGTAAGAAGTCGTCTGAAGTCCTATATCCAACATCCAACATCTCACGCGTGGCTCTCAGTTTGATCTTTGAAAGGTTGCTTCAAACTTCATAAATAAAAGTAAATCGGAACTTACAAGAGTTTTGAACAGTATTTATTAAAGCAAAAAAAGAATACAATAGTATGAACGAGAAATGTTATAAAATATATAACTAATAAAATTGAATACAGAAGTTATGATTATTAAAATATTTTCTACTACGCGGTTGATAATAATTTCGAAAGACGTAGATCTTGGATCTTGGTATTAGTTATCGGGCTGCAGAGGTAGAGAAGGAAGAACGATCAGTGCGTCGGTGTTTTTATATGCTTACCTACGTCACTGATCCTTTGTGTTGCCAACCTGTCGTGTTTGTTGTCTATGCTCGACGGTTGGCGGTTCCTACTTATGAGGCACCACAATTTATTTATCATATTATTATAAGTAGTTTATTACACAATTTTTGAGACATAATAGACAGTAATAATATTTTAATGACATACTAAGATCGGTTTAGTGGTGAAATGTTTTACAAGTAATTGTTCATAAGCTGGAAATTTTATTAGAAACATATCACCTTAATCCAAATGTTTATCGCCCATCGCATGTAGCGTATTTATTATTAATGTATTGCTAAAATATATTTTGATACGATTGTTGAAGTTATACAGTTGAAGCCTGCTTTGTCACTCTCACCGGTACTTTCAAATTAATGAGAGCTAAAAGATATCGACGATAAATCAACAGCGAATGGGAAATTTCTTTGAGAAATAAAAATGAAAGACGGTTAGTACTGAGTTGGTATTTCAATATTATCTACATGGAAAGGAGTCATCAGTCTTATGCCTCAGGTGTCACTCCAGGGACAATGAAATATTACCGTATAGAACGACTTAAAACGCAACTATTTTATTTTATATCCCTTCCAGGGCCCCGATTACAGCGGGAAATGAACATTTATCTTCAATTTTATCTAAAATGGAAAATAAAGTTTTCTATATGAAAATCAGAATGTGCATACATTTTTTTTCTCCTTAACATTTTCAATTACAGGTTATCAATGAAGATATTTTGAATCCACGTGTAAAAAAAAAACATTTGTACACAAATATCAGTTTTTCTTTATAGACAGTCGAAGATAACTCTATTAACTTCCCAATATAGGTATTCGGGGCCAAGAATCTTACCCGGGACCTTAAAAATGATAAGCAAATGCGTCATCTACTATTTATACACGATATAAAACTTTATTTAAACCAATGTTTGTACTTCGTATTAATTAAATTCAAAAATAAAAAAGCCCCTTCCAAAATGTATTTTTTTATCGAACGATTCTCTTTTTTATGTTAACTAGGTCCCTTAATAGACTTAAATACTGTTTTTGTCTCTTTTTTCTGTAGTTTTAAACCCTTAATCTCTATCGGAAGTCCTGTTCCTTCCCTAAACGAGTCTAGTTAAGGGAAAAATGTCCAGGTTAGGCAGAAGTATTAAAGTACGTTGGGTAAATATTAACGGCTCGTTAGACAGAATTAATGGGTGTTCCGAAAAACAAGTCACAAAAAATAACACTGATCATTAAAAAAACATAAATTATAAATTTTCTTCTCCGCGTCAGAAACACAACTCCTTCGAAATCGTTTAATGGCTTGCTAGTCGGATCGCTGATGCAGCTGGCAACATTAACTCTTAAAAGACTGCGCTAAAAATCCCTCTGCAAACAGTGATATAACGTCGTGTTACATTAACCCTTCCGGGCCTATGGGGGGTATCAATAATCCCCCAGGTGGCATGTTTTTTCAATAACTTTTTTATTAACCATCAAATTGATTTCATTTTTGGTACCATCTTCTCCAATTTTTTTTTTATTTTTTATAAACGAGTTGCTTATTTTTTGCCTTGCTTATTATGTACAAGGCTTAGATTGACTGCAAAATGTATGTTCTTTCTTATTACTCTAACTATAGTATGAGGATCTGGTGGGTAAATCGGCAGTTGCCTTGGAACTTCTCCGCATTTGCGTTAAGAAGTGGAAACCACAGAAAATTCATTTAGGAGGAGCCGGACTTTTGGCAGACATCATCATATTCCCATTAGATCGTAGTGTTTAATGTTTTATTCATTATTTATAAAGACAATTATGCAATTATTTAGGTCTGTTATAGTAAAATAAGATTTTCATTATTTAATATGTATTTTCTTTGATTTGAAGATAGAAATTAAAAAAATAATTGGTTTGAGACCTCTAAAACATTACATTTACAAACAGTCATACTTGCTGCCTAGATAGGTTCATACTCATTTGCTTGTTCATAGGAAGTGAGTACTACTGACTTTGTAACAATAACTGATTAACCAGAGATTCAGTCTGTTTGTATAATATACTCATATAAAGGTTTATTTATTTTTGTTTTTGCTGAATTTGTGTGCCTATAAAACCTAAAATGCATCTCATTTTGACTGCTTTTCCTTCATACTTCACTTTACTTTAAATCCTTTATTCTTTTTTTACCATACATTACTTTTATTGAGTTTAACATTAACAATTGACTGTGTTTTCTTTCTATTATACAATTTTGTATTTAACTTCTTTTTGTACAAATTGGCTACGGCCATTAGTTTTTATAAAAAATAAATATAACAGATAATATATCAAGTCTTGTATTCTATGAAGACTTATGCGACATCATAACCACACAAAACTTAGTTATGGATAGTATGAAGTCAGTTTTAATTGACCTGAATCACATATTAAGGTGAGTAACTCATATATTTATTGTTGTCTACACGCTATTTTTTTCTCTGAAATTGCACAGGTTTGATGTGCCGAGTTCTCGCAGAAGCACCATCAATACGCGCTCCAGATAACCTGCTTTATATGCGCTATATAACATGTTACCAGTATTGATCGCCTAAAATAGCAACACAGTTCATCGTTAATAAATCATTGTAGGTAGTACACAGTACATTAAAGAATAAATGTAATATTCTAACAAAAAAAACCTTTTTCGTTTGATCACTTTGAAGGCACCCTGTGTAAAAGCTTGTAATTCACCGTTCTGCACTATTTCTTCCAGCTTATTACCAGGGGTTGATGCCTTCCAAGCTTACGAAGTTTGATGACATTTACAAGTAACTATATTAATTTCATATTGAAAACCTTCAAGTTTAACACCGAAGGAAAAATTCGTTTTCAACATTGATTAAACTGCGATCACCGATTTGGTAATAATGTCGACGCAGCGCCGCACCGCCTCTTATTTAACGCACGTTATTTTAATACATTGGAATTAATAAACTTAAAATAAAAGTCACATTTAAGTTTGCGCTGAGTCAAATTGTTAGTTATCAATAAAAATAAATATTGGGTAGATAGGGCTTAAATATTCATGCAATAATATATACAGTGGTTTTTAAACCCTGTCACACCCGAAACCACGATGATCAGAATGGACAAGAAGACATATTGGCATATTTAGAAAAATGTTTAGAACGAAGAAAATTTTTAAAAATAAAATATAAAAAAAAAAGAAAATGGTTGTTTACTTCTGCAGGGGAGAAGCGAGGGGGCGCGGACGTGCGGTTTACGATGTATCAGACTCTTCTCCTCCGCTATCCTCGTGTTATTCTTCGGAAGTAAGAAACCATTTGTTTTTTATTTATATTTTTTTTCAAAGATTTGAGTCATTCTAAAAAAATATTTTAATGTGCCAATATGTTTTCTTGCTCATACTGACCATCGTGGTTTCGGATGTGACAGGGTTTAAAGAACACCCTGTACATTAAGATATGTAATTTATCATTTATTTATTTTTTATAACTGTTTTACAATACAGCATATTATAAATTTCACTTACAGCGAAATTTTACGTACGAAAAAAAATCTTTGAAGGCACTTTTAAATTGTATTTTCTGTTTGCTTTGAACGATTTAAACCTTTGACATTCCCCGAGAGTAATTGTCGTTTTGGGAATAAAATAATTCACCCGATGAGATAAGTCCCCTGAAATTTTAATCCATTAGACATTCGGGTGGATAGATGATTTAGACCTGACGGAATATCACAAACTGAAAGCACCCATTTCAATATTTCAACAAATCCCATCCGTCTCGCATCAAAATCCTACGCAAATCGCGTAAAATGTTGAATAATCATATGGAAACGAGAAGTTACGTTTTGCCAAGGAATATTTTCGTCGGTAAACTAAGTTAGGGAAAAACGAGAATATCCAATCGGAAAAATATCTTATTCATATTACTGGTCCTTGAAAGTAGACGCGGTAGATCCTACCGCCTTAAATACAAACGTTATGGGCCCGACATGTAGAATGAAAACCTGACTGGAATATTACTTTAGAGACTGTAATATTTTTAAATTTGGTTGAACAATGACAGGGGTCTGGAAATTGAGACAAACACGAAAAAGCGATCATATAGAAGAGAGGTTTTTAAAGTTGAAAACTCTTTGGTAAAAAGTCAAATGACCAAAATTTACGCTGCATGCATTATAGTTATATTATAATAAATCTGAAAAAAATATTCAATGTGGTAAAAACAAAAAAAAGGTAGCAATTAAAAGGTTTCAAATAATTAGTTATCGTTGAAAATAAATATTCAATCAAATAATCATAAAGTGGAATGAACTACATATGTAATTGTGATTTTATGCAATTGAGTCCGCAACACAATCATAGATCCTAAACAAGATTATTAGCAAGTTTTAAATATTATTTTTTTTATTCTCAAAATGATTGATTGTGTCTGTTATGTACGGGCCCGTTTCACACGTATCGTACCAACCCACTCGGTCCGGTAAAATTAGGGCGGGTGAATACTTATTTATTATTTTCTTATTTGGTTTAATTTATTAAGTTTTTACTCGCGGGAGAAAAAAATTCTCACTGAAGATGATAAATGCCGATTGATAAATGAAATAATCAAAAAAATATATTATTAATTAGTCTACCTTGTTATTTTATTTTGTGACCAGCCAAACTCGTGAAAAGGAATTTCAGTCTTATTTTCGAAGTAAATAGGAGTAATCTTTGTCTGTAGAAATTTGAAGAATGACCGTTTTTGCGGGAATTGAAAATCACAAATTGAAAAATATTAATTATGCTACTAATAATAAGCATTTTTTTTTCTTAACAGTATTTTCGTAGACCTTTATTACTTTTAAAATGTAAAAAAACCTCATATTTCCCTATTTCTCTCGTGTATACATATTGGTATATGACGTCCTAAAAATATGTGTCACTTGGAGTTACGCGAGACAAAGGTTTAAAATATAATATATTTGCTGTGTGTTATCAAATGTACAGAAAGTTACGTATAACATAGAAATTTTACCGTAAATTGTAATGACATTCACAAGTTGAGCGATAGGAAATATTTATGTGAATATTTCATTTTACGAAACGACCCAAATTTTTATGCTGAACACGAGAGCCGGTATTTCTTGTTTTAATTAATGGACGCAATATTTTATTTTCAGTGAGAAAATATTGTATTCAAAGTTAGATTGATATTTTGATTGGAAGCTACTTCCAGAAATACTTTTGTTCACCTTTTCATTTCACAAGGTCTTTTTGAGTTTGAAAAAAAGAAAACGGCCTAACAAATTTTAACGAAGAAATTAGATCGATTGCAATAAAACTTTTAAGAAAAACATTTTTTAAATTTTACAAAGCTAATAAATTTTTATTATTGGAAATCGTCTTAATTTTATAAATCTAAGCTTACATACGTTTATTTTGTACGTTATTTAGAGCAAATAATAGTTACAGAACAAAATCATGGATAAGACAAATATAAAGACATTTTAGTTACAGCACTCGTAATAAAAGAGAAATAACTTCATTACAGATGAAAAGCATTTCCATTGGTTGCTAAGCACGTAGGTGAAATAATTCGGTCAGAATCTCCCCACATCACTAAGGGTTTCAGCCAATGATTGAAAATCCGTATTTTTTAAGTTTATGAGTATGTTGATATCTTTTATATTTTATTTTATTTATTTACAACACTTCATAAACACGTACATATATACATAAAAATGCGGGCATATTGCCTTAAAGCAATTTCTGCCAACCTACTCAAACCGTTCAGTTAGAGAAAATAACAAGTATATATACACATTTTATAATTTTATACAAAAATGAAACAAAAACTGACGAAAAATGCACACTCAACTGTGAAGACAGAAGAGTAAATAAAAAGGAAAACAGTTGGAGAATAAAACAACTCAAATAATTAGATAGTTGGTTTCAATCTTGATTTAATGTGAATAAAGAAGAGACGTCTTTGAAATTAGTAGGTAGATTATTTCACAATCAAGCAGCTACTAGTGTGAAAGAGGAGGTAAAAAATAAGAGCGGTAAGTGGGTATTAAAAGGATTCTCTCGTTACTCAAACGAATAGATAGTCCATGTTGTGGTAGAGGTTGGAAAAGCTCTCTCAGATAAACAGGCGAAGTGGGATTTTTTTAAATATTGTGATAACATGATATAATGTGAATATTTTTTCTATGCGTGACACTACGCCAGTGTAGTTGCGTGCGGTATTCGGCAATGTGGTTAAATTCACCAAGATTAAAGATTCAACGAACACAAATATTCTGCAATCGTTCCAACTTATCAAGCAGTTCAGAATTAGCATCTGAGTAACATACATCTGCATAATCAAAGAAAGGGAGAAGTAAACTCTGGACTGTTTTCTTAACATTGATTGGCAAGAAATTGTTTGGTATCAAATAACTGATAGTTTTATTGTAGCGAGTGAGATTTATCTGACTGAATTATTTCACGTTCATACTAGGCAACGCCTGAAAATATTTTGCAACTCAGAAACAAAACATCCCAATAGTGAATTTGCATAAATTGATTATCATTTATGGAAAAAAACATAGAATCCCGATTTTGACCCAGTTCAGAGTGCATCTAGTATCAACCAAATATTAATGGGTCATGAAATAGAATTCTACCAAAGTGGGTACGATTTGAACCAAATTAAATAACAAAACGAAGGCGGGACAAAAGGCTCGAGAATTTAAGTCAGTTTTGTTTTGTTTTGAAATACGATTCTAAAGGGTTCAATTTAAAGCCTTCCCAGTGGCTAACGATGCAATCAGCTGATTTGGTGCTAGAAACTGTAGCGAGAAATTAAATTTGGTTAGAGTTAGAGGGAAGATATCACAAATAATTAATGTAATGTTCTTCTACGGAAATTATTGTCTTCGCAAACTTAATATCTTGTTGGGTTTCTGTATTTTACCAATGTCGTCACTAAGATACAATTTGTAACACGAAACTGTATTTTAGTGACGACATTCATAGCGGACATTTTCACGTATTGTATTATGAACAAGTATTTTATTCTAAATAATCATTTAACTGTTTAGATTAAAATATAATTATATCTCCCCAATTAACCAAAAACTGACATATCACTAAATAAATTCAATGCAAATAAAAAAAAATGAATCTGAGTAAAAACAGAAAAATGAAGATTGCATACAACAAAATCATTTCAAATTTAACGTAGTTATGCAGAAAACAGCCAGCCATAGTAACGTAAAACTGAAATAATATCATTTCCCTGAAAATAGTGAATAATCAAATTTACACAATAGTTGGAATGTTTTACTTTAGCAAATGATAAATAATGCACACATTCGTTATTTTTTTTATATAAAAAAGAATTCAATCATGATGATGATCAGATTTGATGATTTTTATGACAACCAGATCTAATATTGCATGAAGCTTCATACAAACTCTGAATGTATGAGGTGACATTAATTTTCATAACATTTTGACATCATAAAATTTTCAGAATGTGATTATTATAGTATTTTGTATGAAAGCGGCCCGGCTGTTTTAAGCAGAACATAGAATTGATCTTCCTAAATTTGATAACACCAATATCTCATTTTCTCATAATTGTGGACTGCCATCTTTCTGCATAACTACATTCAAATATTGATTGGGTTTTTAGTTTAACAACAGACGCGTAACGAACGGTTTCAGTTGGCGCTTGCAATTATCGACCTGGGTACTTATGGCCCGTTGTATTGCTGTAAACTGTAACTAACTTCGTGTTTGATTATCATATTATTGTTTTTGTACATATTAGCCAGTGGCGTGTAATGGTTCTAACGTTATAAAATGTAGTTTGGACAAAAGTTTCAATATGTAGTCTAGTTCCGGCTCAGTGACTTAACCTAATTTGTCTAAGTAGTGGCTCTCTGCGTTACTCTAAGGCTTTTCTAACACATGCCACGCAAATCCACCCGGCCCGGTAACTTTACCGCGTACATCCTACAAATGCATACATAATGTGTCATCTTTTGTAGGGTGAACTTGGTAAAATTACCGGGCCGGGTGGATTGGCGTGGCATGTGTGAAAAGAGCCTAATTCATAATTAATAAAGCTCTCCAAAACAACGTCTATATTAAAGATAAAGATCCATAACTGAATTTTATCGAGGGGCAGAGACCACTGTATAAGATTGCTTCGGGAATAAATATATAATATTGATGCGGTCTTCATTATTATTTATATACGTATATATGTATACGATTTTTCAATAAAGTTAATGGTGATGTTAAATAATTTGTAAATTTAAATTTTGACTTTTGCGAATCGAAGCATACAATTATTTATTAACATGTTTATTAAATAACATATTGTACAATATAAATAAATGTGTTACTATAATTAACTTCATTGAATTATTTTGTACTTATTTTTACCATCAATCAATTACTGAATTGAATTATAAAACTACTATTTATTACAAATTACATTACATATTGCCATGTATTATTAAATAACTTTTAAATTTATATCACGATTTTTTAAAATTATTATTTTGTAAATTGTTTTGATTATTTTGTATATTTTTTAATATGCTCATAAATGTTTTGATTTGTATAAAGAAGAGTCCTAATTTAACACGGAATTTTTAAACAAGTCGGAACATGAAAAAACTATAATTGTGCTATGATAAAATTGTGTATTGTGTACATTAAATAAATGAATAATATAAATACAGTTCAACCCTCAACATCGTTTTTTTCCATCAACCTCCAACTGGAATGGAGATCCCATGCTTTGCACAAGCATCAAATCCAACAGTAATATTAACAAAAAATACATGTTTTGATTTCAGTGAAAATATGGCTGAGCATAATATGTTACTTTTTCAGCCATACTGAGTGAAACTCTTACAATTACCGGATTTATCTCAATGAAAAAAGACCAACGTACATATTATTGGTCAAAATGAGACAGACACTTGTATGTGAATACTGTATATGGATCAAATATTGTAACATAACAAAAACTATAAAACAAACAAAAAAAATCCATATTATCTATTACAGAATATTTTATTTTTTCTTTCTTATGTTACACAAAAATATTATAACTGTCCATTATTTATTACAGGAGCAGAAATTCATTAACATTTTCTTGTATACCCATAAACAGGCCATGCTTTTGTGGGATTTTTTTGTTTTCTATTTTTACTATTAATATGTATTTCATTGCTATTTATAAATATAAAACAGTCACAAAACACCCGCCTCGTTTGAGGTATCAACATAAACTGGGAATAAAAAATACACGGCTTATATCTCATAGTTTGACGACATGGTTTGTAAAAATGAGATGTGAATGGGCTATTTTGACTCATACAGAATAGTTTAGGTGATTCTAAACAAAAATATGAAAACTACTGCTTTTACGTTTACTTTAAGTGGTAATTTTACAAAACTTGGTTTGTAGAAATTTTACACTATATTGATTGTAACAAATACCATAACACTAAAATTTAGGTCATTTTCACAAAATGGTGTACAAAACAAAAAATAAGATATTTGAAAGTTCCGTGTTAAATTGGGACCCTTCTATATATAAATCAAAACATTTATGAGCATATTAAATATTATACCAAATAATCAAAACAATATACAAAATAATAATTTTCTAAAAAAAATATTTAAAAAATTTATACGTGTGAAAAAATGGAACTCAGAAAAGTTATTTAATAATACATGGCAATATGTAATGTAATTTTTTATTATTTATTTATTTATTTTGTTCATTAACGCCCAAAAGGCATTTACAAAAAAAAAATGAAATACATGCCAACATACTAAATAATAAACAGAATATTCAGAAAAAAATTATGAAATTAGTTAAAAAAGATTTGATAAAAAGTTTTACAAAGTAAAAAAAACACAATAATAATAAAGGTATGCAAGAAAAAACAGTGAGCATATAAACAAAAAATGCAAAGATATAAGCTTATGAAATAAATTATGTAAAGCAAACAATAAATAAAGTGTTACGGTAGGCAAGAAAGACATTTTTCAGTTAAATTAATAAACAAGCAAGCATATATTATCACGAAAAAATAAGAAATAAAAATGTGTATCTATGAAATGCGTATTTGCTAATACAACAATGCAATTTGATATAATAGTAAAAAATAAAAAACAAGTATAAGGTAATAAAAATAAACAAGTAAGTATTTTTTTTAAATTTATGAAATTGAATTGTCCATAATAGTTTGACGAGCAGCTACAAATAAACTTGATATTGTGGACTTATAAGATGGTGAGGAATTGGACAGAATGAATAGTAGTAATAATAATAATAGTCTTTTTAATAAAAAGTAGTTTTATTATTCAATTTGGTAATTGATTGGTGGTATAAATATTTACAAAATAATTCAATGAATTTAATAATAGTAACACATCTATTTATATGGTAGAATATGTAATTCAGTGAACATATTAATAAATAATTGTATGCTTCGATTAGCAATACTTAAAATATATATTTAAAATTTATTGAAAATCACTATTAAGTTTATTGAAATATCATATACATAAATGCGTATATAAATAATAATGAAGACCGCATCAATATTATATATTTATTCCCAAAGCAATCTTATACAGTGGTCTCTACCCCTCGATAAAATCCAGTTATGGATCCTCATCTTAAATATAGATGTGTTTTGGAAAGCTTTATTAATTATGAATAACGTCCTTTTCACAAAATGATGTACAAAACAATAAATAAGATAAGTGATTTTTTGTTTTGTCCACCATTTTGTGACTTTTCACTTCACGTCCTTTGACCTAAATTACATTGTTATGGTATTTGTTACAATCAATATAATGTAAAGTTTTCGCAAACCAAGTTGTGTAAAATTTCCATTGAAAATAAACGTGAAAATCGCATTTTTCATAAAAAATTATAAAAAAGCGCCATCTATGAATAATACGTTTTATATTTTCGTTTAAAATCACCTATAGGGTTGAAAATGATCTTTGTATCTATTGGAAAATCTTATAACTAAGATGTGCCAATAAAATGAATTTCTTATATGCAATAATTGAACACGACCCCTTTATATAAGACCATCTATTTAATGTTGATAAAGTGATTGTGAACACCCCGTATTTGTTACTTTTAATTAGATACCCTTAGATCCAATATACGCCTACAATATTGACTGTAAGATGACAATACCGGTATTATTGCTTAAAACCCATTAAAATTAATTGGCGCCATTTCCAACCCGATGCTAGTACCGTAAACACTAATAATAACGCAATAAATTAAATTGGTTTTTCCCTCTCCATTGTTACTTTTTCAACAATGGTAGTATTGTGTCAAACTTTATCAATATGCAACACATATCATTGATTTTTACATAATTTTTATGTATCAGAAAGTGATTAATTTTATTTTATTGGTTTCAGTTGAGATTTTCGAAACTAATTGAAACTATCTGAGTTATTTCATTTCGGTTTCAAAACAAATGTTCGTTTTTAAAAAATTCATTATCATTTGAACACCTAACTTAAGGTATTTGCAATCATTTGTAATACATAAGGCCTAGATGATCATTTTTACGCTTCAGACGTCGGTCCAGCGATTGTAAAATAAATATTTCAGGGCAAATTTGCTGCGAATCTAATCTGTCCGGGTTCGTAGGCAAACAGCGCAATAACCACTTAACAATCAGTAAGGTAAAATATATAATTATTTTCAATCGTCTTTATGGTGAAAAATATTTTTTTATATGCGAAATTGAATTTTCAAATAATGTTTTTTTTTTTTTTTTAATAAAAGAAACATTTGCGTTCTTATGATTAACCCAAATATTTTTTTTTAATGGCCATTTTCAACGAGTTGTAAATAACTCACTATTAGAAAATGGGAATCAAGTTGGGGTAGAGTGAGATTCGAATCACGGACCTTTAGTCCATGAGTCCGAGACACTAGCCACAGGACCACAACCCGATTTCGATTTCGTTCGAAGCATGTTCAATTGCAAGATACAGAGGAAGATATTTGGTATGTTTATGAAAATATACCTACACATTTTAAGACAGAAACATCATTTTATTTCATACTGTTTTAGGGAACCCGGTTAGCTCATGTGTGGCTGTGATGTCACACTAGTCTACATATGATACAAGACTTGATGAATCTTTCTTTTTTTTTTAAATTATGTAGTTGTATTTTTTAAAATAATTAAATGGACTTTTTTACACCGGATTTGAAAAGTAAAATTTGTATAACTGTGCTGGATTTTAACACAAAAAATATTTGTGCTTGCAACGTAAAGAATAAATGTGACGCCAGTACAACAATAAACCAGTTAATTTAGAGCGTGAAAATAAAACTCATAACAAGGAAGACAGAGACGCTGTTCAGTGGCCGGTGTTTGTATGAAACAAATTCAGTCGGTTATTGACAGCGGTTCGACGAATTTATGTTTTTTTAGTTATTTTGCTTAAACATGACAAAATAATTTCTCATGTTTGAACTTGAGAATATTCCGTCTTTGCTCGCGGAAACACGATGTTACATCACCGCGCGTGAAGGGATTATTTACCACAGTCTTTCTAGAGTTAACTTCTCATTGTAATCGGGGTTCAGACAAGGGCAACTATGATGATAGTTTCTCTGAGGAATTAATCATATTCATTAATTTATTTATTCATATGAAGGTGAATATTATTAAAAAAAAAAACATATCCCCAACTCTATGAAACCAGTAGCTCTGTGTTGAGTTGGGATACAACAAAATATAAAGTATAAGCATTCATATTATTAAATAATACTACTCGTTTTTATTTTTATTATTAATATGTGTTGCTTTCTTACTTTTTTTCTTTCTCCTTTTTTACAGGTTCAAAATATTTTTATTACCAAATTTTAAATTTTTCAGGTATCTTTATAACTAGTTATATTATTTTTAAACCGTGTATCTTTTTTTTTGACTTCTTAATTTGTAAATAACTGTTTAGAAATAATTTGTTTTAAATACCATATTTTACTTATTTCACTTACATGTATGTATTTTATTATATGCAACTTTTTTGTTAAAGGCACTAAGTGCCTTTTATTTCAATAAAATAAATTAAATAAAAATTATTACATAAACTTCAATAAACATCTGGATAACACGCTTAATAGTACTATATATTTATAAATATATGCAATGTCTCGCAGCAGTATCCTGCAATGATGTAAGCTCAAGGGAGCTTGGTTTGAGTACACAGGAAGAGCGAAAGCGGCATGGTGACATGATTGAGACATTCAAAATCCTTTGTACAAATTAAAATAAAAAAACGAACAATGCATGAGATTATGAAAATATGGTCAGGAATTAAATTCGGCCTGGACCCCAGGTATGACACGATTAAATGTTTTAGTTCATTCTACAACTAAGGGATTTACCTACAATTTGAAAATCGCCCAACTAATTGAGAATCCTTGTATAATTTAATACAACACAACCGGTTAGGGTAAACGTTACCCAGGGAAAGGAAACATTGGTTGGTTCTGTTAACTTTCTACCTAACCCAATTTATACCGCTCTTAATATTGCACGCAACAAAATGTACGGGGGATATCGGCATTCGTTTATCTACACACAATTCATTACTAAGGTAAATTACATTTGTTAATTGCTCCAGATAACTGTTTGTTATTTTTTGGCCTCGATTTTTGTAGCGTTTATGGCCAATTTATTTTAAAGTGTTTTAATAAAACTCGTGTAGATTAGATTGCAACATATCGAATAATATAAACACATAAATATCATCATACCCCTGTACGCACTTGATGGTGTATAGGGGCACAACATAAGAAATATTGCTGTGTAGAACCACAGTAATGATTGATAATTCATTTCTACCATCCCAAGAATTGAACCATGTACCTCGAGCATAAAAAGCGAATGCGTCGAACACTACACTGTAAGGCAGACATACCTCCGGCATACCTAGGCAGAGTAGCCATCAAGTCAAAAGCACACGTCAAGGATTCTAGTTCTATTTCACGCGCAAAATTGTTTTTGTGTTATTTTGTGAACCCGGACACAGAAAAAAAAATAATATCAGTTGAGTCTCGTTGCGCAATGCAAACCAGTTTAACAAAGTTCAAAATGAAATTGGAAAACGCATTAAATTTGACGAGAAAAAACTTCAAACTAAAATTCTACGTAAGTTTGAACAAAAAAAACTTTATGATGTAAAAAAAACACGTAATGCGGCTATAACTTAAATTAATTTAATTAAATAAATTTACGGACAGTGTCCGTTTGAAACAATACATAAGAAACAAATACAGTGACATTACACTAGAAACAATGAATCAAATGAAAAAGCAAAGCCAAACAAATATAAAAGACAGATTTTGTGGGATACAGATTGATTAACAGTGCAAGAAATGTATTTAATGTTAAATATAATTATTTGTTTTTAATTGATAGAAAATGTTATTTAATTTACAATTAAAATAGTTCCGATTCTGATTTTCGTTAGTGAGTCTAATCGGTTTGGATATAGGTGCCGCTGATTTTTACAAAACGCCGATATCACATAAGCATGAAACGCGCCAAAAAGTGAAAGGAAATTTAATAGAAAAAAGTGCTCTAAATGCGTACGGAGCGAGGACCAGGGCGTTTATACTCCCACGCATAGTAAATATACTCCCGGACGAAATAGAGAAAAGTGATATAAATAAAAACATAGA
This sequence comes from Micrasema longulum, assembly GCF_059751315.1. Taxonomy (NCBI): domain Eukaryota; kingdom Metazoa; phylum Arthropoda; class Insecta; order Trichoptera; family Brachycentridae; genus Micrasema; species Micrasema longulum. Next base: position 139,906 of record NW_028278966.1, read on the forward strand.
AAAAATGGACTTATTTTTTTTTTCTTAAATTCTAAGTTTAGTGAGTAAAAAAAGGGAGAAACCAAACAATTTCAAACAGTATTACAAAAGTGTTTTTTTGTTATTTTTTAATAATATTTCGGTATCAAAAAAGACTTGAATTACTTGTATTTAATTTTATTGGTATATTTAAGATTTTTATATTTTTATGTAAACATTATTATATTGTGTTACCAAAATATTTAATGAGAGAAATTCCTGCAAAAAAACTGCTTTTGTAGTTTGGCAGGAATAAAATAATTGTTCAAAAGAATGCTTAAGTAAAAAAAAATAATAAAAAAAAAACGTAATTTATTAGTCTCATGATAACCGAGGAACAGGATTTCATTATTTCTGAGTCTACGCGAGGGAACATTTAGAGGTTTGTTGGAGAATAGTCGGGGTACCAAATAAACCTTTAAGTATTTTAACCCGGCGTCAATGAACCAATTTTACACTATGTGGCTAATGAACCGGCGTGGGGGACACCCATTATAAAAAAAAACATTATTTATCTTCTTGTATTTCAATATATTTTTATTTCTTGGGTGGATAAACTGCAACATTTTTATTGTCTTTTCAATTTTAAACTATTCTAAATGCCAAAACATCAAATAAGTGATTATTTCAACTTCACAATCGGTACGTTCTAGAGTATTGCAAACGCCATGTTATTGTAAAATGGTTAAAGGCAAGAAAATATTGTGAAGAATTCAAACTAGGTATAATTGTTTTCCGAGAGTACACTGGGGGTTTAGAATAGATAAGATGAACGATTTCGAGCGTTTGGCGTTTAGGATAAAGGGAAATTATTGAATAGCTTTCGATGTATTGCATTTTTGGCATTTAATACTATGCAGAAAAAAGAGGTTTTACGGAAAATCACATTCAGTTAAAAAAGCATTTCGAAAAATCGACGTTTAGGATAATTCAGACTTGAAAGGCTTGACAGGCGTCGTGGCGCAGTTGGTTAGACGGCCGACTGTGAAACTGGCGTCGCGGGTTTGATTCCCGCCAGTTGTAAGAAAAAAATCCATGAAAGATTTTCTTCTCAATTGGTCTGGGTGTTGTGGTGAACTTTTTACTACCTCTTTATATATCCCCTCTTTCTCACCTGCTGAAAAGAATCTAAAATAAAAGCTTAGCGGGTTATTCCTTTAAAAAAATAGACAAAATATTTTGTAAGTAGAATGTTTAAAATAATACCGTTTTTTTATTTTTCATAAGATAAAGAATTTATTCAATAAATTGTGAACCCATGTGAAAAAAAGCAGCGAACTATTGTCTTCAAAAAATAAAAACAAAAAAATTAAATAAATTCAGGTTTAAATAAAAACATGTATTTTTCTGAAAAAATATACGATTGAAAATTAAACAGAATTCTGGCTTAACTTAGATTTTGTTTTACTTAGGAATATCTTTCTGTATTGTATGTACCCGAAAATTTTCATTTTTTGTTTGTTTATTTACATACATGTTGTTTACTACTCATTATTTTAGACATAAGTCCCAACTCCATGAGACTAAAAATCCTGTGTTAAGAGGGAACGAGCAATTAGTTGACACAGACACATGCGTATATCACCACAAATAAAGGATAAGAAACACAAAAAAATAACTTTAAAAAATATATATATGGCTAACAGTAAACTCAAACATATTACACAAACCATGAACCCACTTATCTCAGCCTACGCGCAAGGCACTACTAAAACAAATCAAGCTATCGATACGTCAGTTTTCACTCGAACTACTGAACGAGAGGGGATGCGACGTTGTCAATTCTATAAACAGTGAGCATTAAAAGATGTGCCGGGCGTCACACACCTAGGTGTCAATTTGTCTAGGTGTCTAGGTGTCAATCTGTCAATTTGTGAGCAATTTTCCTTATTATTTATTCTGAACAGACTAATTGCTGTGTATGAATAACAGTTTTTTTACCAAATTAAACAAGAAATTAATTTCCAATTAATGCCGATATATTTTATTTTTTTTTGTCATTTTTTGAAACGCGTATGCATATTAGTACTTTCAAAAGTTGTAGGTGAAATGTGCATACGTGATATATATTAAAAAGATCTTTTAAGAGCAAAAACGACGAGTTACCTACTTAAATTGGAATTTTTAATAATAAAAACAGACAAATATTTTTACATTTTCTACATGATTTTACTTGAAGGATTTAATTTTCAACAATATTTTGAGTTTGTCCAATTATTTGTAGACAAGGACTAGATTCAACTTCCTGGGGAGCTGTTTATATTAACATTTTACAACAGAGATGAAGAACATTTGAGAGAAGGTAATATGGAAGTCTAGGCATCTACAGGGCTTATGACCTGTCAATGGCTGGTTTAAATGGCCACTTTACACACTGTTTAACATTCACCATTCTGTTGATAAATTCTTGTTGATAAATTACCTGGTCCATGAAGAAGTATAGAAATCGAAAAAATAATATTTTCAGGCGTTGCCTAGTATGTAGGTGAAATAATTCAATTAGATGAATCTCACCCACATAAATAAAGGTTTCAGCTCTTTAACTTCACAAACATCAACAGATCAAAGAATTGAAGGAATATAGATGTTCAAATATAGGCAGAATGATAAATGTTGCACAGTGTGTAAAGTGGCCACTTAAACCAGCCATTGACAGGTCATAAGCCCTGTAGATGCCTAGACTTCCATATTACCTTCTCTTAAATGTTTTTCATCTCTGTTGTAAAATGTTAATATTTACAGCTCCCCAGGGAGTTGAATCCAATCCTTGTCTACAAAAAATTTGGACAAACTCAAAATATTGTTGATAAATTACCTGGTCCATGAAGAAGTATAGAAATTGAAAAAATAATTTTTTCAGGGGTTGCCTAGTATGTAGGTGAAATAATTTAATTAGACGAATCTCACCCGCATAAATAAAGGTTTCAGCTCTTTAACTTCACAAACATCAACAGATGAAAGAATTGAAGGAATATAGATGCTAAAATATAGGCAGAATGGTGAATGTTACACAGTGTGTAAAGTGGCCACTTAAACCAGCCATTGACAGGTCATAAGCCCTTTAGATGTCTAGACTTCCATATTACCTTCTCTTAAAAGTGATTTAATTTTCTATACTAAAAATTTGAGAAACATTTCAGGCGTAATTAAGGTTTGAAATCGCACCCCGGTTACGTTCTCTGTTACGGACTCTGTCAATCTTTAATCTGATATTTCTAGTTAATGAAGCAAAACTAATATTAAGATTAATTGTATAAATACAATTGATTATTTATTGAATTAATTATCCTTGGGTAAACCAAAGGATAAAACTTTCCAATAAGTCAAAACACCACTGCACCAAATTTGAGAAAAACAAAAATAAAACATAAAATATCTTAAAATACGGTTGAATTTATTTTTTGTAACAAATATTACGTCGAGATCGTAGAACAATGACAGATGTGCGAAAAATGAAATATTGACTATCTTTTATATTTGATCTTGAAAAGGTTATATATAGACTTTATTTTCCAGGTTTGAAAAACACAGATTATATAAAACTTACCCAAGTATCAAATGAAAAAAGTTGCAACACAAAGTGTTGGAAAAAACATTGCTGTAATATACAGTTGAAAAAAAAAATGCATCGTTGTTCTACGAGCATGACGATTTGTATTTAAAAGAAAGCTTACTTTGTTTTGCCAGAAGTTTTTCAAAAAAATGTACAAGTAACAAATCCAAGCAAATTTAAAATTTCGGGGTTTTTTAATTTTAGTCTAATATTTATTTCTCAATTTGTTGCGAAAGAGAGAAAAAACATTTTTGAAAAGGGAATATGAAAGTCTAGGGGACTAATGACCTGTCATTGAATGTTTGGAATACTTCCTCGGGAGGATATCCAGCATGTCTACAAACATTTGAGCAGACTCAAAACGTTGTTGATAAAACGAACTGGTATAAAAAGAAATTTAAAAATTGAAACATTGTTTATAGGCGTTGCCTAGTAGGTGAATTAGTTCAGCCGGATGAAGCTCACCCACATTATAAAGGTTTCAGCTCTTTACAAAAGTCAACTGACGGAAGAATCGAGAAAATGTGGGTGTTTTAACATAGGCAAAATGGTAAATGTTATACAGTGTAAAAACCAGCCAATGGCAGGTCATAAGCCCTGTAAATGCCTAGACTTCCATACCCCCTTTTTCAAAACCCCCTTTTCTCTCTGTTGTAACAAATTTTATCATCATCATCATCATCGTTCCCTTTCCACACCTGATGGTTTATAGGGCACTGCATTGGTTTACCAATCTAAGTGCGTCTTGATCATTTTTGTTACATGAAGGTATGATGATAAGTCTAACACTTCAGGTACCAGACCAGGGACTATAAAATATTCTAGTGTAAAAACACCTTTCAAAATAAATATTTCAAGTCAACCATGTCGGGGATCGAACCCGAGACCTCTTGCACGGTAGGCAAACGCGCTGACCACTACACCGCGAGGCCATCCTCCATCCTGTTGTAATTTGTTAATCTTAATATTTCCCTAGAGGGTGATATCCAGTCTTTTGTCTGCAGACATTTGGACAAACTCAAAATATTTTAATATTAACTTGTTAAAAACTAAGTGTTTAAATTTCAATTTTGACTAAAAAATTTGTTTTATTTTGATTGGGTACCTTTTAATTAAAATAATGTGAAAAGTCAGTAATATTCTAATTGAACGTAGTTATGCAGAAAGCAGCTAGTCTACAATTTTGAAAAAAATTCAATATTTCATTTATCGGGTGCAGTAAGGTCAGTTCATTGTTCTGATTAAAACAACCGGGACGTTCTCATACTATAAACTGTAATTATCACATTCTGAAAGTACTGTTGAACACAAAAACGGCATTTCTCAATTTGCAGAAAATACTTACAGCACTAGATTTTTTTTAGAATATAAATGCTAATTAGAAGATTAATGACTCCAGATAAATTTGATAAATTAATTAAAGTGGATAAATACGAAAGTATTTAATTTTATAAATTCATTAATTTAAAACTACCTGTAATAATAAAACATGTTTTAATAGAAAATGTCACCCCATACGTATCGTTTGAACGAGGTATCATTCAATATAAAATCTGGCGGTTTTCTGCAAAATGCATATTTTTGGTTGTGTGGTCAGACTTTAAAAAATCACCGCAATTAAGTTTACACAATTGATTTTTCATTATAAAATATGAATTAAGTGATCCCTTACAATTAAGTACCCTAATATAAATATAAAATAAAATGTTCAATGCATAATTACACAACATACATAAAAGTTTTACTTAGGCTGCCAGTTTTCTGCAAAATTCAAATCTTAGGTTGTGTGCTCAACCAGATTTTAAAAATTGTCAAAACATATTAATACCATCAAAACTCTTTGTTGCTCACTAGTTCGACCCCATCTAAAATACGCTTCTCCTATTTGGTCTCAATTCTACAGGACTCATATTGACCATATCGAGTCTGTCCAACAACGTTTTCTAAGAAAAGTGGCATGGTTGCTCGGATTACAATTCTTATTTTGAAATAGAGCAATCTCTTAATCTGTCTTCATTGGAGAGACGTAGAGCTGCGATGGACCTTATATGCCTTTTCAAAATACTTAATGCTTTAAGTAATGTCCCATCTCTGTTGCAATCAATTTCTTTTCATGTTTCCAACCGTGTCACCAGAAGTCGAAATCTTCTAAGAGCAACTTTGCTTTTTATGCCCCAACGTCCAAAATGTGTAGATTCATCACACGACTTGGAATTTTTTGGGATAGATCTTCCAGCTTTTCGTAGATCTCTTCGCGACTAAACAGTGTAAGATGAAGTTGGATTGGCATGGTTTAGCTCAAAGTTTTAGGTCTTTCGTAGTTTTGAATATATTGTATATAATTATTGTTTTGCCCTTGTTTGTCTTTGCTAAATAGTTTTATGTTCTTTTGTTCAGTTTCTTGCATTTATGTTTCTTCATGTAACTGTTGTCATTGGCTTAGGCAGTATATATGTAATAAATATACATAATTTAAGATTGTAAATGGAAATTCTTGATGGAAGTTCATTGTCATTTATTATATAAATAAAAGACGATTGATACTTTAATCCAAAAAATTTAAATATCCAATGACCGGTTTCATTGCTTTCGCGACATCTTCGAGACTGGTATCTATAATAACAAGTTCAATGTATTTATACAAAACAGAGGTAAGGATAGATAATTCAAAATTATATGAAAGTAAATTAAATAAAGTTGTTTTTATCTTAAGGATCATTATTATTTTGGATTAACTAATGAATCCTTACCTCTGTTTTGTATAAATACATTACAGTCCTTAATAAAGATACCAGCCTTGAAGTTGTCGCGAAAGCAATGAAACCGGTCACTGGATATTCTAAATTGTGGATTAAAGTATCACTCGTCTTTTATTTATATAATAAAATATACATAATTGAATTAATTTTTGTGTCATTGATAAACAAATTTATGCATTATTTATAGTTTGTCGAAGTAAAAAACATTCCAACTGTGGTGTAGATTCAATTATTTACTCTTCTCACAAAGGTGCTATTATTTCAGTTTCACTTTTCTATGGCTGACGGCTTTCTGAATAACAACGTTCAATTGTCCACCTCACCCACGCCCACGCCCACGCCACGGTACAAGGAACATTCTCGTTACTCGTTACACCAAAATTTCTACCTTGTCGTGGATGGTTACGATTATTGCTTTTTCACGATTTAGGGGGAGGAACATATAACTTATTTACCAAGAGGGCAGAAACGGAGGGAATGAGAGGAACAGAATCAACTGGGTAATTAAGGGTAGATTATTTAGACCTCGGAATTCGTGGCAATTTCAAGATATTTGCAAAAGAAAAATGAACGACGGTAATAATTCTCTTGCGGCCATGAAACAAGAAAATAATTGTTTGTCCTTTGAACACAGATAATTCTGGCTGAAATGTGTATCTTCTTAAATAGGCGTTTTAACAAAACAAATACAAAATCCAGAAACAATTTAAAAGTTCACTATAATCAGATTTGATTTTAATTTATTTAAAAGATTTACCTACCGATGGTAACGATTATTGATTATTTAAACTTTGGGTTATTTTAAAGTGATTTTAAAATAACTCAATGCTTGAAACCAAGAATCGAGTAATGATAGAGTAAAATTCAAACCTCGGACCTCTGATTTGTGAGTCTGTGACATTATGAAAGGACAATTAGCCATTTGCTAATGAAAACTTTGTTATAATTTTCCATTTTCCCATTTTCTATTTTCCCCAGTATTGGAAGTCTGCTTTCTTAACACCTATACATAAAAGTGGGGATAAATGTGATGTCACAAATTAAAGACCGATTTGTATACAATCTGCAATACCAAAGCACTTCGAAAAAATAATTTTGCAAAAAATGTCTTCAATTGTCAATCAAATAATAATTCCAAATCAACACGGTTTTATGCCTTCAAAATCAACACTGAGTAATCTTATAATATATAAAAATGTTATTATGAAAGCTTTTAATTTACGTAAACAAGTGGATTCAGTGTATACAGATTTCTCTTAAGCGTTTGATAAGGTGAACCATAGAATCATAATTGATAAGTTATCCATGTTGGGTTTCTGTGGATCGATTTTAAAATGGTTTCAGAGTTACCTAACTGGTAGATCATTGGCAGTAACAATTTGTGACGCCACATTCAGTACCATTGAGGCGACTAGTGGAGTCCCGCAAGGATCCCATTTGGGTCCGATACTTTTTAACATTTTTATCAACGATATTGTTGACATATTTAATGGTGTCGAAGTTTTGTTGTTTGCTGACGACATGAAATTTTTTAGAGTAATTAACACTATTGATGATTGTATTACTATCCAACATAACTTAAATAAACTATTTTCATGGTGCTCAACAAATAAACTCCAACTAAATGTAAAGAAATGCCAAATCATGAGATTTCACAGGACTAAGTTTCCAATAATATTTAATTATTCCATTGGCAATTTTGAACTTGTATCTGTTTCCAAAATACGTGATTTAGGTGTTATTTTCGATACCAAATTATCATTTATTGGTCACATCAATAGCATTAGTAATAGATCTCTAAGAATGTTGGGTTTCATTATCAGAACCACTAAAGATTTCAAAGATATTGGTGCACTTAAAATAATGTACACGTCACTTGTAAGAAGCATTTTGGACTACAACTCTACAATCTGGGCTCCTCATTATTCTAGGCATCAATATTGTATTGAAAAGGTCCAAAATACCTCCTTAGACTAAAGCGGTTGATAGTAAATATAAAATAGGTCAATCGTAACTGACTATTATTTATATCAAAATGATTATTTTGACTTCTAATAAGATATATTTAAAATAGGAAAAACATCAGTCGTGGGTATTTTTTTCATTCATTCAAATCAATTGATTATTGGCAGTGCGTGGGAGCGTTTGCTTGTTATTTAATTAATTATCGTTTTAAATTTATTTTGCTATAACTGAAAAAAATATTTATTTTTTTTTTGAAATTTATTTATGTATAAACGTTTACGAACAACATAAATTTAAGAAAACATTTTTAATTCATATTTTATTTTAATATACTATGGAAAAGGAATTATTAAAATCATGTTCTTGTTTATTTTCCTTACATACTTCAGAATACTGGGTCTTTTGTAACAATAAATATAACAGCACCGCTCTCTAAGAAAAAAAGCAGTCTTTTCAGAATTTACGTGAAATATCTTAAAAATAAATTTGAAAAATATCTCCTTAAAACCATAAGTAAATGTTTATTATTAAATGTATTTTATATATATTTGTACTTGCGTAAAACAAACCAGTGTAAAAAATGTGTCCCACCGAAAAGTCTCTAGACTTAGTGGGTAACTAAAATTGTAACATGTAACTTAACATCTCGAATCAGTTCTGCAGCACTGAAAGAAAACATAAACGTAAATCAACAAATGTAAAATTATCAATTTTCTTACCATCTCCGTCCCTGTCGTAGCTCCTGAAGTGTGTCTCTAGGTCAAGTTTGGACTCCAGGATGTGGGCACTCAGTTCCCTTATGGCGGAGGTCTCCACAAGCCCGATCCTCTGGCGGAAGGTCAGTCTCTTTGTCTTGGAGATGGCGGAGGTGTACTGGACAAAGTGAGTGTCCAGTTGAGGTCCGACCAGCTTCAGATAAGCACCCTTGTTGGACCCTATCTCGTAGTAATTAGACGCTGAGAAGATGGTAATGACCTGAAAAAAAAAATTACATGAAAATGCATTTATTATAATTTATTCGGTGTACACCTTACCCTGATTAACTTCGCTCATTTCTAAAAGTCGTGACGATGGTGATAATCGTTTTGGTATTTTTGCAGATTTATTAAAAGCCTTTCACAAAATATTCCTAAAAATGATCTCAAGCAACAGTAATTGAAAAACCCTTCTTTTGAAAACGCTTTACGATTCTCCAAAGCAATCAATATTTCTCGCAGTGTCTTTGTGTAACCTGTAATACTGTCTTAAGACATGTTTACATGCGAAATAGAAAGTTGTAATATTCTATTTAGGAGGAGAAATAATGGACTCTGATTGTATTATTATTATTTTATTTATTTCTTAAGTTAGCATATTTCACAATATGAACTAATATTAACACATTTATTTATGTCATCTTACAGTAAACACATAATTTATTTCATTTAAATTCATTCAAACGTTTTTCATTCTTCGTAGATTCGGACATCTCTTCAATCTCTCTTATTTAATACTTTATACATAATGCAATATTGTTATTCTTAATATTTTTAAATAGTAGCCATAATTTATTTTTATTTCTTGTAATATTGGTTGCGAATTATGTGGATAGGCATTGTTAAAATATTGTCACTACTTCAACATCTTTTTTACCCACAACCACTGTTCACTTCCCACCTCAGTATCCTTTGATCATCCGCCACAATGAGACCTCGTGCAGTGAATCGCGCGTTTGTTTTGTTAAACGTGCGCCGCATCATATACTTTGTTTCAACCAACCACCAGTGTTCAGCTCCAGATCAATGGCCTGTTCTAGTGTTGTCTAGCAGTCAGACCACCGCAATTCCATCAAGAACGAACCAGGTTAGTGGCATTTATTCCTAATTCATCTTATTCTTTGGGGTTGTGACCGACTGACACTGCATACCGCATATCGATGATATTAACTTGTTTCTTTAAAATTAAAATACAGTTTACTCGGCTAAATAATACCTTAGAAGCCCCAGGACTTTGTCCCCTGCAATTACTCGCCCCGCATCCGCGTGGGATTTTTTTTTCCACCAAATATTTGGTGGAAAAAAAATAGTTATAATTTTTTTTATAAAACACTATTTTACTAATAAAGTATTTAGGTATTATATTGTCTAAAAAAATAATATCAAGTGAAGCATATTATTATCATATTATATTAAAAGACTAACGTATATATTCAAATAATTCGAAATAAAAAAACGTAATATTATAGAGTTATTACTCTTAGATACTTATTTTGTATAGTGCCATTAAATTTTGGAGTATGGTATAATCGGATGGGGTGGTGCGAGTGACACAATTTTAAATAATTTATTTGTTACGCAAAAATCCAAAATTAAAATAATACTTAGATTTTCGATACAGACATCTCCCGAAGAAATATTCCATAAATCATAACGTGTGACTCCAAAGCAAGGGCTAAGTATAGCGTGTGAGCTCGCCAATATATGACAGTAAAAATTTTATTGTCTTTGAATTTCCTAGAGTTTTAACCATCGAAAAAAAAGAAGATTGCAAATCAAATCAACAGACAATGGAAATTTGATGTGTATTATTTTAATCGATTGTTTATAACAGAAAAATACATGGAGAAATATGCATTTTTATTTTTTGTAATAAAAACAGTCTAGTAAATTCGAATAAATAAAAATACGCTTTATATTAACAATATTAATTAAAATGCAAAAATAACATTGAATACTTGAAAAATAAATATTATTGAGTGTTACAAACATAATTTAAAAAAACGGATAGCGATTAAAAGTAAAAACTATCTTTAGTTTAATTCTTATAGCGATAAATACGTAAACATTATAAAACAGGAATTATACAAATACAAAAATAATATTGTAACTAGGTGGCTACCTACACGGTTAAATTTCGAAACACCACGCAATTTCTTATCTCGGCTACGCTATGTAAAATGAACAAAAATATTTAAATTAATAATTTCACCACGTCATGAAGTCGCCCCTGGGTAGCGCCTGCTAACGTCAATCAACAAAAACATCCTCGTTTTAATTACAATATTTCGGCTACGCCATGAATCTCTTTTTTTAAATAATTTCTCACGTCACAAAGTCGCCCCTGGGTAGCGCCTGCTAACGTCAATCGACAAAAACATCCTTGTTTTTATAACAGTAGGTATTTCGGCTACGCCATGAATTTCTTATAAAAAATGTCAAAATGTCACAAAGCCACTCTCTGAGTATCGCTACTGACATCATTTACAAAAACATAATTATTTGTGCTTTTTTCAGGTACGAAACATTTTTTTTAAATACACCTACCTAACCGATAAAATACTATTAGTATATAGACCAAGGTGTGCTTTAAAGTTCCGTATGGCTAAATAATATTATTTATTATTATAATATTATTGACACGTAGTTCAAGCATTGCTGCATTCACGTTGCTTTACTTCTGAGAGCTCAACTGCTATGTTTTTCTATGGTTATGTTTACTGTCATCTGTCATGTATTGGCGAGCTCACAGGCTATACTTACGCCCAAAGCAATTAAAGTACTCACTTACAGATTTAAAAAAAACTATTCTAACTCAAACTAAAGACATAACCCCAACAATAAAACACATCCAAATAATATAATCACAATAAACAATTACAAACTGACACCACTTTCAGATGAAGAGATTTAAAATATTATGCAATTATATTATGTAACCTACTTCCACTGTCCATAAAAACAATAAATAACGAAAAAATATACAAAATAGCTATAAAAATGGATAGTGAAGGTGGGTAGAAGTAAAATGGGTTGGCTCATTTGCCCAAACCACTATTGAATCACCCGCTCCACAAACGTGTGGTTGATATTATGTTTGTGTTCTTTTATTTTTCGTGGTATTATATAAATCATACAGCTGTACAGAAATTCAATATAAACGTAAATATGAAGTGTTTATAACTGATTTATTATATAAATAAAACACGAATAATACTTTAATCCACAAATTTGGAATATCCAGTGACCGGTTTCATCGCTTTCGCGACATCTTCGAGACTGGTATCTTTATTAAAAAGTTAAATGTATTTATACAGAACAAAAGTAAGGATACATAATTCAAAGTTATATGTAAGTAAATTAAATAAAGTTATTTTTATCTTAAGGAAGATGTCGCAAAAGCGATGAAACCGGTCACTGGATATTCCAAATTTGTGGATTAAAGTATCACTCGTGTTTTATTTATATAATAAATTACAATGAACTTCCATCAAGAATTTTCACTTACAAACTTAAATGTTTATAACTGTCTTAATATTTTGTTTTTTTTTTCTGTGTAGTCTTCTTTGTCTAATAAAGTCTTCCTTGTAAATTCTTACAAGTCTTATTTACTATACAGAAAGAAATGAGACTGAAAGTCTCATTTTCAAAGTTATTTAATTTTATTGGTTCTTCTCGCATTTTTATCTATTTTATTATAACTACCTTTTAAGCACTAATTTCATGGCTTTATTTTAAAGTACCTACTTCCAATTTATTTGTTTTTCCTCCACTGGCTAAAATTAATACTGAAGAGAGGTAATCTATATGGTGGAACAATTAGGGTTTAACAATTAAGATTGATATCTAGATATCGTATTGCAAAGGCAATTTAAGAAGAAACTTTTGACGATTACCATTTAGTGTAGGAAACAAACACCTTACTTTATTGTTCCAGTCAACGAAATAGTGACGTACCGCCGGAAAACTTCACTATTAATCGACTACGTCGGTTTTATTTTGAATATCGAATTAAATTAGGTGTGTTCAATTTAAGGAGTTCACTTTACGAATAATTCAATTTGATCGACGACAATTTTAGCGTCAACGTTATTTATGCGTTTATAAAAGATAGTTAAGCCTAAAAAAATTCAATATTTTGTTTGCCGACCTCGTGGTGTAATGGTCAGCGCGTTTGCCTACCATGCAAGAGATCTCGGATTCGGTTCCCGGCATGGTTGACATGAAACGATCGGGTTGTGGTCCTGTGGCTAGTGTCTCGGACTCACGGATCAAAGGTCCGTGGTTCGAATCTTACTCTACCCCAACTTGATTCTCATTTTCTAATAGAGAGTTATTTACAACTCGTTGAAAATGGCCCTCGAAATGAAATATTTGGGTAAATCATAAGAACACAAATGTTTTCTTTTAAAAAAAAAAAAAAACTATTTGGTCGTTAATATGAAAACCTGTTTTCACCCCATCTGACAGGAAATTCTTCAGTAAGTAGTACCTTTAATTATGTTCATGTTATTATCGTAATAAAATTTGAATCGGTCAACGTTATTATGAAAATCCCTCTTCTCCTCTCAATTTCCTCATCCCTTCTTGCTCTTTTTTTTTCTCTCGTCTTTTACAATATATTATTTTTTCTTTTCACTCTGTAATATGTTCTCTCATTTTATTTGTGAAAAATTTTAACTGGACGTATGCACTATTTTTATATTTTTATATAACAGCTGTAATTTTTTCTAAATAAAAAAAATCCAAAAATAAAATTAAATAAAAAAATCAAAAGAAAAAGGTATAAAATATATATTGACTGAACTGTAGTCGTGGGTAAGCGTGTATATAAATGAGAATGTATCAAGGTAGTGCTTGACATGGGTTAGAACAAATGGAATTTTAACAAATAAATTAATTTAAACCATAATTGATACAAGCAAACAAACAGTCACACCGTTTCTCTGTAGGGGTAGATAGAGAGGATGGAACGCCCGGTCACTATATATTTGCATGTAGACCTCGATTATTCCTACTCTTGGTCATCATCAAGAATTTGATGGACTTGATCTGCGATATCTTTCTCAACCTTCCTTGTTTTCTGCATCCATCATCATTCGCATCGCAGATTATTTTAGCCGTTTTTTCGTTGTTCATTCGCTCTACATGTCTGAAGCGACGCAGCAGCTCTTTCTTAATTATGTCGATAATGCTTGTCTCAGCCCTACACTGTCCACGGATCTCAACATTTGTGCACATATCATACATTTTTATACTACATATTCACCTAACATCGCATGTGGACAGCATTCAACCTACTTTCATCATTATTTTTCACATTCAATACTTGGCCCTCATACCTTACGGTTCGCACTAGAACTCAATTGTGAACTGCAAATTTTCCCGCCTGTGACAAACGTTTGTTTGCCAGGGTAGATTTCAGTGTACCGTTCACCCTGTTTCCCGCCTTCACCCCCCTTTCAATATCTTTCTCAGTTCTTTCATCCCTAATAAACATACTTCAAAGATACACAAATTCTTCTACCTGATTCAGAATATCTCCAACAATTGATCCTACGCACAATTTGGTTATGTTTTTGTGTCATTATATTTGTCTAATATCATACAATTTTATATTGTATCTAACTCATCGATAAAACTAAAGAATCGTGAACTGTACAAGCCAATGTTTGAGTTACTCACCAATAATATGATAGCCGAGTAAAATTTTAAGGATGAGCAATCATAACTCCGCGATGGCTATGTTTTCCTGGGGTCAGGAAATTCGCTTTAAGGTAATAGGCCACAATTTAGGTTAAGTATGGATAATGCAAGGTTGCTGTGTTTAGTTAAGTAAATGATGGCTCAGCTAATATTAGAAGGGATTTAAGGTAATATGAAGCTTAACGATTGTTTATGAACAGCTTAAGTAGTTTTAAACTATGTGTCTTATATTTTCCTCAATTAATCTACCCACTAAAATTACTGATATTAATTTTGACTTGATATAATGTGTATTAAACATAACGTGACATATTTAAGTTGATTCGATTATCAAATTAAAATTTAACGTTCTCAAAACCAATAGAATATTAAGTATTTTTTAAAGGACAAGCAGTCTACAATTATTATAGCGAAGAAGTTCAGTGGCTTTTTTATTTGTTTTTATTTGTAAGAAGGCTACTAGACTATGCTAGACAATTTTAAAAAAAATATGTATCGTGTTGTCAGCGCTATGATTGTTTAGTTTTGTATTTTTGAAATTAATCCGCGTGTAACGTCTCAAATTTTCTTCCGGCTGTTCTCGGTCAGTTCTGCCGATTGGTCCGCTAACGAAAAGTAAGCCGAAAATCTTACACAACTCCCTTATCATTGGTTGATTTATATGAACTAGTGACGTCGATCAAGATAATTGGATTTTATTAAATAATGTTTTTTTTTCATACATTTTTAAGAAACTTTGCTGTGGAATTGAATGCTCTATTTTTTACTGCGCGTAAGAAAAAAAAATTGTATCCAATTTCTAATGGGCCTAAAGTTCTTCATTGATTAAACACCACCTCTCCCACTCTTCTTTTTTCAATTTTATTCATTTATTTAAGATAATTTTTATAGTGCCATTTATGTATAAACCACCTCAGGGGCGCTGTGCAATAAATGAGAAATACAGAGCGCATAGGCGGTTGGGATTCTTGTTCCCCATTTCCTTTAAGCTCAAATTTTAATAATTGTATAAGAGCTAGATTAAAACACGTTTTGTATCTACATAGCGCACGGACGTTAAAAAATCTAGCTCCCCATAGCCATTCTATATACTACTATCAGTCAAAACTAAATATTGTCATCGTGTAAAAAATATAAATAAATTTTATATTTCGTACTTCAAAAAAATAAATGATTAAAATGTCAAAAATAATGTTCCAATAATTAATAACAAAAAAAAAAAAATAAATAAAAGTCTTTTGCTAAAAATATTTAATAATTCACCTACCTACTCGCGTATTTTTTAAGAAATAGTAAACTAGACGATTACAAAAAAAAACACTGAAAACGGAATATAAGCAAATAAGGCATTTAAGTCAATATTATACTTGAAGCACTTAAGATAAGTATATCTCGATTAATAGCCTTGAGACTGGCAGGTAGAAAAAGAAAAAAAAGTTTTCAAAAACAATATTGTCTTTATTTTATTTTATTAATGCATTTGAGATTCATACTTGTTGTTTTTGTATTAAAAAATTACATTTAATGCTTGTTTTTATTTTATGCCTTGATGGAGGAACCTATATGTTTTGAAATAAAAATAGAATTCTGTTTGCAAAGGTCAAACTCTGCTCTTCTCACCAACAGGGGAGCATTTTTTTAGGAATACGATTTTCAAAAATGTTATGATTGTCAGTTAATATTATTTTAGTATAACCAAAAATCAAATAAAAAGAAGTAAATGGGTAGAAATTTTAAGGAATTTCAGAAAATAATCTGATTGGGATCCATAATAAATTAATGTTGTTGGTAAACAAATTTAAGCTCCGAGCTGTTTTTCGAATTTATAAATTAATGATTGTAGGAGTTCTAAATATGCTCGTAGCAAAGATCTACATTTCGCTGAAAACCGCAGATAAATCGGTCCAGTAACTAGTCAGTCCATCGAAGACACATATACCATCATTGTATTTTATATATAAATAAGCATACTCGCATATGATCTATGCTATTTACAAATTATTTTTTGTTTTACTTAGGGAGTATACCGAAAGACACAACTTAAGATAAAACATGTAAACGTTTTATTTAAATATTAATCCTTCTGACTTTCATTTATTTAATCCGACACGATAACGCCCGTAGAAGGAAATAAACTAACTTCTAAGGTATACGTTACATATTGCAGAAAGCAGAAAATACCGTTTGAAAAATACATACGAATTGGTTTGACAAGAGTGACAGAAAAAGGATTTCTTTCCAATTGTTTCCGAATCTTTACGATATTTACCCGATCCTGGCTTGATATTCCCTATTGAGTCTCAAGTTTGACCTAATTTAAGCCAATTCCCAAAGCATTTTAGGACAGCGAATCGATAGTCTGGTGTACAGAATGAAAATGAAACTAAAAAGGAATGGTCGACGCTTCAGTATTTGCATTTTGACTTTGTCTAGTAGGTCTGTACACCGATAACTTGCATTGTCTTTATTCTTTTAAATCAATTTATCAACAAATTAACACTATGAGGTTTCGTATAAATTGCGCAGATAAAAACTCTACACCAACCGAGGGACAATTTAAAATGATTTAATTTTCTACGAAACATCGTTAATAAAATTATATTTCAGGTACGTTAACCCGAATTTTCGACAAAAAAGGAATTGTACAGAAATAATCTTTAAAAAAACTGAATAAATAGCAAGGTGTGTTATAAACATAAAAAAATACATATACATGTCGTACATAAAAAAAGCGCCTAGGTAGGCAGATCATACACATTATAATATATATGTGTGTTAGTGGAAAAGCAGTATATCAAACCATGCGATCATTTTTATTTATTGTTTTATTTCATTTCGTAAACTCAAAGTATGCATATTCTAATAACACATTTACTGTGTACTAGTACTGAGCGTTTATAAATGTCAATTTTTCTTTGTTTTTTTAAACATTTTGTAAAATACCTAAGTAAAATAAATTGACCTGTTCGATTAATCGTTCAACGCAGTATAATATGAACTCCTCTATCTAAGTATCAATTCTTTGATGGGCGTAGATGAGTGAAACTGCAAAGGAATAAATTTTCAGTAGAACATAAAAAAACATTATTATTAACCTAATTATTTAGCCACAGTACTCATATTTTGCGAAATGATTTATAATTTACAAATATTTTTATCAGTGTAACCACATTCGAATAATTTATACAAATAACATAAGCTTTCCAGACATTCTACTTGAACCATTAAAGATGAGACAGAAATGAGTCTACTTATACTACTAGAACTAACATATACAATTTAAATCATTCAATAAATGATAAAAAGAAGTATTTTATATTACTGAGACCACTTTGTACGATTTGTGCTTTATTTTATCAAAACCAAAGTTTATTAGTAACACAGTTGTTTATTTATGTTTTGAGTTTTTTGTTTTGAGTTTTTATGTTCAAGTTCATGTTTTTTTTAGTTATAGAACATAAGAGATAAAATTATGAATATACAGGGTGTTCTTTAAAACCTGTCACATCCGAAACCACGATTACCAGTATGAGCAAGAAGACATATTGGCACATTCAAATATTTTTTTAGAACGAATAAAATTTACAAAAATAAAATATCAAAAAAACAAATGGTTGCTCACTTCTGCAAGGGAGAAGCGAGAAGAGGGGAGGGGGAGTCTGATACACCGTCAACCACATGGCCACGACCCCCTCGCTTCTCTCCTGCAGAAGTAAGCAACCATTTGTTTTTTTTAATATTTTATTTTTAAAAAAAATCTGCGTTCCAAATATTTTTTTTGATATGATATGTCTTCTTGCCCATACTGATCATCGTGGCTTCGGATGTGACAGGGCTTAAAGAACACCCTGTATATTAGAACCTAACTATAAGCACCTGCTGACGGACTGCATTTTAAGCAGTTTAGTAGGACTTGATAATTTGTATTTTAATTTTTGTATGTTTTAGATAAATAAAAATATATAAATCGTTAAAAGAACAAAAATGCAGTTGTACTGTTATGCCCACCTATCAAAGATTGTTCCCTCAAGTTAAGTAAACTAGTGAATACGACTCCGCGGTGAAGTGGTTAAGACACTTTACTTAAGAACGGAAGGTTCTGGGTTCGATTCCCGGTGAGAACACAAAAATTACATTTGATTTTTCTCAACCCTGGGTGTTCTGTGTTGCAACTCACCACTGTAATTGGGCCTTCTGGCCTGTTGTGGTGCAAAATAATAAATAATCAAAATGTTATAAAAATAATCCCTGGACTTGTATCTAAAGCGTAAGACTGACGATCTTACCTTGATGTAACAAAAAAGTTATCAAGATACGCTGCGATTGGTGTACCAATGCAGTGCCCGATGCACCATTAGGTGCGGAAAGGGAACGATGATCATGATAAATATATAAACTTCCATTTATTTACATGGATGTTTTTTATTTTTAAAATATGAAGTTTGTAAAATAATAAAACAAATTGAAATATCAACCGAATATTTTTTCTTTCTAATGACCACGACAGATGGAAATATTTTAGCAATCGTATTATTTTAGTAGTTGTATTAATTGCACAAAAGTGTTGTCAACGACCAATTAACTGTACATTTCTTCAGACGTTTTAGTTGGTACTAATTCTTATGGAAAACCATGTCTTTTACTTCCAGACATTTTTTTTACCCTTTTGTAATGGTTCCTCAATTTATTTCGTCTATTTCCCGTATTATTTTATGAGCTTTAGTCTATCTTAATCAACAAAATAATGGGGCATTAGTATCCTGGCCGATTCTTTTGATCGTATCCTTAATCATTCCGTCGTATATCGATTTGTCACAATATTCTTAAATGATCAGGGATTCGCAACAATCAAAATAAAATATTTTAAACAGACATGAAAAACTTTTTCTTATTCATAATGACACGTTTTTAAATGAGTATCGAAGTTGTCATATTCATTTATTTTAAAAAAGGGTATAACTTTAAGAACGTCATTGATACTGGAGCGAATAGACATTTTTTTAATTAAAAAATATTTAATAAATGAAGTTCATTATAACTTTTTAAGAATTATATTTGATGATTTATAAATACGAAATATAATACATAAAACTTCTTTAATTTTGATCATTTTTGTTAAATGACTGTCAAATATTGTCGCCACGGCTGGTATATTATAAAATAATGTCAAAAATCAAACAGACAGCATTTTAAAAAAATTTTGTTTTTAAAACCACATCTGCTCCTAAACGGAGCATGTGGATATCACACGACGCCTCCAGGAGACCCTTTCGCCTTCTCCCACGTCAATCCAACGTCCTTTAGTTCCACCGAATAAAGGCGAAAGACGACCTTCCATAGGGGCGTAAGCCCGTAGATTTACAGACAACTTGTGTTAAGTTCTCGTGAGACATGCGTAGCACGTGTCCGAATCAGGTCTACCGCCCCACCTTAAAGACGCTCGTTATAGAAGGCTGCTGCATCCGTTTTTGGACTTCAATGTAAGTTATAAAATCGAACCACCTTATGCCTTATATTTTCCTCGAGCCTTTACTCTCAAAACTCAGAAGTTTGGTGTTCTAAGCTTTGGTAAGGGAACAAAATTCGCACCCATAAAGTACTGGCATTGTACCAGAGTTGAATAACCGGCATTTATTTTAGACCGAGTATAGACTAGAGTAACACACAACAAGCATCGTGTTAAAAGTTGTTCCAGGAATTCCTAGGCGGGTTGTGAGCTCTCGGTGCATGCTTCCATCCTCAATTATGAAAACTCCCAAGTATTTAAAGCTGTCAAATTTCTCGATAACTTGCCCGTTACTATTAGAATATTATTTGGGCATTACATAATTCATTTTATAAGATAATACTAAACCTATCAAATGATAATTCAAAACAGTTTTCTTGGACTTGCAATGTATTCATTTACCACGTAAATATGTATTTTTTGAACCATTCGAACGCGATATGGTAAATCAATAATGAAAGAGAAAAGCTACACGCCACCAGTAAATAAAATATAAACTTGAAAAGATACGCTTTGCGACGTGTCTGTTCAGAATTGTTGGTATGTTTGTCGTCAATTACGTGAAAATGTTTCCAATTTATCGAGACAAGCGGAAGTTTTCCAATTTTCTTTGGAAATCCTATTCAGATAGATTGAAAACATTTATTCAACTCAAAGACAATAAATGCAATAAGTAATTCAAAACAATCGACAAAAACACCTATTAAATAAAACAACACTGTAGACTCCTTTTTATTTTTGACGTACAAAAAGTAGGAATGTGTTTTTTTTTTTTTTTATAAAATATTATTACCACAATGGTGCCTTATGATTAGTCGCGGGAGTCACATTGAACAAAATTTTCAGAGAATAAGATCTAGTGATTGTACGATTTCTAAAACATCATAATGTTTTATCCAAATAAGATAATAAAGATGTAAATAACTTTAAAATATTTTTTTTATGACAAAAATCGACTCCCCGGTGTTTAATCACTCAAAACTCTGCCAGTTCGAGGAATTTGGCAGTTCTGCATCATTTTAGAGCAGTATGATTCCAATATTATAAAAATTGATCAAAATCAAAATCATTACACTTGCTTTACTTCTACTGATGGTTTAGTGATCCCTAAAATTAGTAATAAATATTGAAGTAGAACGTTGAATTAAATTGTACCGTACGTTTTAAATTTAATTCCTACTGACCTCAGATTTAAAAATATATGTAACAAGAAAAAAATTAGAAATTGGCTTCTAAATCAAAAGTTTTTATGTTAATATTCTATAAATAATGTGCTCAAATTTGATTTTAATGTATATTATTGTTTTCATGATGTATTTGTTTCTCTTATTGTTTATTTCTTTCTTTTTTTGATTGAGCGGATACAGTCTAACTACTGCTTCTTATTTTGACTGTAATTGTTTATGTAAAAATTTTAAGTTTTAAAAATGTTTAATATTTATTTGGGTAAACTTCACCAACAAGCCACAAAAAGTAGCTTTGTGAGGTTTTTGTATTTATTAGGCTTATTACTGAATGTATCTTAATTTTTATTCATGTGTATTTTTACAATAAAAAAAAATTAAATAAATCTGTGTATAAAATGGCGTATTAATTTAAACGTATTTTTAGGCTTTTACATGTTTTACCTATATAAATAACAGACATTTATTTACACAAAAATAACTGAAAACAAAATTAATTCATTGCGGTAATTTCTACATTTTAAACTTTGAAATGGCAAAAAAAGTGAACTCCAGTGTTTTGCCCTCTAAGGTCCAGCATTATTTTATTGGTTAGGTGAAACAAATTGCTACGTGCCCAGTGTACAAATATAAGAACACGTAACTACCTATCTATCTTACATTTTTTATCACCATTTCCCTATCCGTACCTAGTGATGCATATGGCACTAAATTGGCCCTCAAATTGCACTATATCTAGATATTTGTTTAATTATTTTAAAGAAACAAGCAGTTGACAATGACATAATAACTTTTTTTTTTAAATACAGTTTGAAGACAGACCGGCAAAGTTTCCAAATAAAAATCATACATATTATTAAATTGTGTTACAACAAAAGAATGTGTTTATGTGTATTTGTATGAGAGTAAGCGTAGATGTGTCTTTATGTGTATTAGTGTGGGAGTAAGTGTTCAGAAGTGTGCATCATTAAATAGTAAGGGGGATCGTATCACAGCCAGAAATGATAAGTCTTAATTTGTTTTTAAATAAATATTTGTTATTGTATTAGAGTTAGAAGGATATATGAGAAACGAACGAGCTTGCAAAACGAAATTTTGAGATAATTATGGACCAGTAGAACTCACGGAGGAGAACTTGTAACGTAACAGGAAAAGATTTTTAAAAAAAAACTACAGCGCTTATAATAGCGTACGAAAAATATATTTTATTAAGAATTTGGCTTAGTTTGTAGGCTCTTAACAAATACCTTTTTTTTTAAACCCATTAAACTTTGTCGTCGCATGAATTTGCAAAAAAAAATGATAACTGGGTTTGGGTAGTGATAAGTCACGAAAACATATTCATTAATAAAAACGTGAATCTTCAAAATTCTATAATAAATTCCCCATTAAGTCATCAATGTTTGAGTATGTCCAAATACTTGCAGACTGGCTGGATTTCCTCCCTATTTATATTAAAATTTATTTCAACAGCAAGGGAAAACATTTACGAGAAGGGAACATAGAAGTCTAGGCGTTTACAGGGCTTATAACCTGTCATTGGTTGGTTTAAGTGGCCACTGTACACACTGTGTAACATTCACCATTCTACCCATGTACCTCAACTTTCCATCTGTTGACTTTTGTGAAGTAAAAGAGCTGAAACCTTTATCTTCATGAAA
Organism: Micrasema longulum; assembly: GCF_059751315.1. Taxonomy (NCBI): domain Eukaryota; kingdom Metazoa; phylum Arthropoda; class Insecta; order Trichoptera; family Brachycentridae; genus Micrasema; species Micrasema longulum. Next base: position 163,013 of record NW_028278966.1, read on the forward strand.
GCATTTGGACATACTCAAACATTGTTGAATTGACTACCTGGTAAAAGAAGAAGTATAAAAATTGGAAAATTGTTTTCAGGCGTTGCCTAGTAGGAAATTTGGTTCAGCCGGATGAATCTCACCCACGTGAAAATGTTTCAGTTCTTTTACTTCACAAAAGTCAACAGATTGAAGAGTTGAGGAAATGTGGATGTTCAAACATGGCAGAATGGTGACTGTTACACAGCCAATGACAGGACATAAGCCTTGTAAATGCCTAGACTTCCATATTCCCTTCTCAAAAATGTTTTCTCCCTCTCTGTTGAAATAAATTCCCCATTAGGTTGTCATGTTTTGCTATTATTTTTCACTGCATATAAAAAATGTCTGCCTTAAACCAAATTGTATTCTGTTAGGCGACAGACTACACACAATCCAAAGAAATTATGTTATGTTTATAAATCATTATCATTTTAAACAAATACATCATCGTTGTTTTGGACATTAAGTAAAATGATTGAATGTTTTTCGTTTGTCCAAATGTTTGTAAACAGCCTGGATTCCACAACCCCAGAAGTAAATAAAGCGCCACTTAAACCAGCCGATGACAGGTCGTAAGCCTTGCTAATGCTAAGACTTCTTTAGGGGTTTATAGTCACCCTACAGAGTAGAATTTGCGTAGGTATAACAATTTATTGGACAGAGATTTTAAAATTGTGAACGCGGACAATCGGAACTCGGAGAGACGAGGTGAAGCACTGAACGTTTAACTGATTGAGTAACTGCGCAAACGTTTTACTTGGGTAACTGAACCCCGAAGATCATTTTTTAACTGACTGTATGAACGACTTGTATAGTCTTTACTTCCTAGTGGGTCATTGAGGTCGTCTGCTATTTCCCTGGCTGTCAGCAGTTTGTTATTCGTGTTTATTAGCGATTTGAATGTTTTCACACCTTTAGCGCTGTCTTCCTGGTGATCGTAGGTTAGATGACGGAAAACATTGCTTTAAAAGGTGAATATGTAATCCAACACTTTTATATTCCCTTCTCAAAAATGTTTAACTTTTTTTGCAATTAATTTGGATTATCGTAACATTTCAGATATTATCCTGGGAAACTGAACAGAGTTGTGGTCTCGCGGTATTATCACACACAGGGGTCCAAGGTTTGAACCCTACTCTACAATAGCTTTTTTAAAAACGCTTCGTCAAAAATAGCCTATTTTTTTAAAAATACAAATTAGTGGTAAAGATTTTTTGTCTTGATTTGAAGAATAAATTTACCATAAAAATTTTTCAAAAATTTATTGTTGGGGTTTGAAACCACTGTCAAATATCTACCGTCTGAATATTTTATTATCTTCATCATTAATCTTTCTAAAACCATCAAAGTTGTCTAGAAAATTCTAGTAAAAATGCTTTGTTGTTGATAGATAGTAAAATAAAATAAAAATCGTACCATGTGGCAATATTTTAAGCGAACCTTTTTTTCATTTTGTTATTTATTATACATCAGCAGTTTTGAAAATTTAACTTTCTCTAATCAGGATCTCCATTGTTGCATACATTTTAGAAGATGCGCAGTCTGACTTTTCTTCATATGAGCGTATTCCCATATTTTCTTCTTAGATTATGGTAATAGAGTGACATATTTTTAATACTTTTTATAGATATCCACCGTTGGGGTATTCCTATAGTCTGTTTTATCTATTTATTGATTAATCATCTTTTATAGGAGCTAGAACCATCCAAAAATCATTAAAAGCGGCCAGTTTTACTGTCTTCGGACGCACTGTATGCAACTATTCAACTAAATATACTTTTTTTAAAACATGTAATAATTTTTCAACAGATAATTTATATGAGATACTTTTTCTTTAAAAAATATCTTATTCGGCACAGTTGGGGGCGCGGAAAACGGAAACAAGAGACCACAGTTTTATTGATTTTAGTTAGACATAATCGTTCTTACGTGCAGTTTTTATTTTCGCTCAGTATTTGGGGAGGCATCTGCGAGAAAGTGACAGAAAAACTATATTCAAATACATATTCGTCAAACCGCTCTTTCACCTCATATCCTTTTATGAATTTTGATTTCACTGGGAATCGAACTAGTAACCCTTGTGATTATGAGGAAAAAAGGTAAACATATATTTTGTGTAAATACGTTTGCTTCTAGTTCTTAATGATGTTTATATTACTTTTTAAATTTATATAAATTCTCCAACTTTTTTCTTTGTAAAGGAAAAATAAGAAACCTGCTGATAAGCCGGTTTTGCGGTTTAGTGGGTTTTATTAATTTTCCTTTTATATTTTCTTTTTATGTTTACCTTTTTAAATAAAAATAAATACAAAAAAAAAATAATCACTGCCATGTGGCCTTATTTTGGCATATACATTTTTTTCTCTTTAGAAAAAAGAACAGGTTTAAAAGTTAATAGGTTGAGTAAAAAGTAAATTCGTATTTCGCACCTTTTTTTTAAAACTAAGTGTATCTCGTTTATTATTGGTAACATTGGATTATACGATACGGCGTTGTAAAGGTGTATTTAAATTCCACAAACAATTTATTCCGACAAACAATATTGCGCTTGTTCAGTTCAGTTCGTGAACTATCGTGGGTCAAGTATGGAGGTCTCTAAGGAAGCTATTCGACATATATTTTACTTTTTTACTACCTGAACGGAAAAAAACGCGTCGAAATCGACCAAAAAAAATTGCGATGTATACAAGACCAACCTATCGGTTCATGCAGCACAATAGTGGTTCGAGCGATTTGGTTCTGGTGTAGTGGAGCTGAATGATGCACCACGCTCTGGCAGGCCTGTTGTCAAAAATGTCGATAAAATCATACAAAAATATCGAGATTGACCATCATGTTACCAGTCGTAGCATCGTCCAGAAGCTAAATATTGATCATAAAATCGTTTGAACCATTTGCAGAATGCTGGATTTTTAAAAAAGCTCGACGTTTGGATGCCACACGAGCTGACGCAAAAAAATTTCATCTGCGAATTGCCGCTGAATCACAACAAAATTGACCCATTTCTGAAGCGGATGGTGACGAAAAACGGGTTACTTACGACAATGTCAAGTGACAGAAATCGTGGTCGAAAGCCAACAAAGCGGCTCAGACCGTGGTCAAGCCAGGACTGATGGCCAGGAAGGTGTTGCTGTGTGTTTGATAGGATTGGCAGCGAATACTTTACTATGCGCTGCTTTTCTATGGCCAAACGCTCAATTCTGCCCTCTATTGTGAACAACTTGACCGTTTGAAGCTGGCGATCGAACAGAAGCGGCCAGCATTGGTGAATAGGATAGGAATCGTGTTTCATAGGGACAACGCCAGGCCGCACACATCTTTGATGACGCGCCTGAAGCTCCGGGAGCTCGAATGGGAAATTTTTATGCATCCACCCTATAGTCCGGACTTGGCACCAAGTGACTACTACCTGTTTCTGCCTATGGCCAACGCTCTTGGGGGTAAAATTATGGCCTCAATAGAGGTCTGTGAAAATTGGTTGTCCGAGTTTTTTGCCAATAGAGACAAGGGTTTCTACGAGAGGGGCATTACAAAGTTGAATTCTCGTTGACAAGTTATTAACAGAACGGCGCATATTTGACTGAAATTGGATGATCGGAAAGCATTGAAATAAAGCGAAAAACACGAAATTACTTTTTACCCAACCTTACAATTTTTACAATAGTCATATACTCGTATATATTACGTATGTAATGTAAATAGCTAAGATATATTTTTACGCACAAGTTCTTATTGGGCTTCAAATTTTTAAATCACAATTTACAAGTTAAAGATTCTGTTATTATTCTCTGATTTTTCATCTATAACTTTGAACCATCTAATGAGCTTCATCAAAAATACTTCTCGAGTTTGTTCTAAAACCTTGCCGGGAAAGTTTTAAATTCAACTTCAGAAAAAATAACATACCATCCATTGCTCAGCTTTTGTTGGCGGTTTGGTCGGTTTTAGCATAAAAAAAAACATATCTTAAGACTTTTTGTGAACATTTTTTCAAGAAGTTCCCTTACCTCGTAATAAATGGAAGCGGGAGGTATTTTCCGTCTGCGTCTTTCTCACAATCTACCATTTTTATCACTGTTGAACATGAATATAAGACTGTAAATTAATACAGAACCGGAAGAAGTTTTTTGCTTCCCTTACACTGAGCTCACGTTATTCGCAATTCTTTGTTCATTTTTGCAAATACGAATACGCTTTTTTTTATTTTACGCTAAGCGAAGTATCACATAAGCAGATGGGTAAATTTTGAAACAGTGATTTATTCGTGAATTTATTCTGTGTTGTTTATTCAGTATTTATATAAAAAAAATATTATTGTGGATTCTAAAATGTTACAAACATACTATTCATCATATTCTAATGAGATAAATTACATCTTTAACCGATGTCGCCCCTTTACGAATACGTACAATAAATTCTAGAAATGTTTGACGACTTCAATCGTGGTGTATTATAGTAAGAAATTCGTTTAATTTGATTTATTTTGTATAATAAATTATTAATGTAAATTAGCGGGTTCGTAAATTTAGGCAATATGATATCTTCCAACCAACTAAAACAAACTCTTTCTGGTCAAGATTTGTACATAATATTTACAGCTGTTTGTTTATGAGCAGATAGTACTTGTAAATTAAAACAGTTTATTAAACTATTGTATATGGATGTGATTTCACACAAGTCTTCATACGATACAATTTGATATATCTCTCTATTTTTTTTAAATGATGTAGTTGTGTTTTTGTAATTTTCAAATGTACATTAATTTTACACCGAATCTGGAATGTAAAATCTGTATAACTACGCTGGATTTTGATACTAAAATATTTATTTGTGCTACGCAAAAAATGAATGTCTGACAATACAGCAATAAATCTGTATAAGAGAGAACACGAACTCATAACAAGGAAGACTGAGACACTCTTTTGTGGCCGACGTTGTGTAAAACAGATTCAGTCAGTTATTGACAGTGATGAGGGACGCACGCGTGTAATGTGAGCGGCGTATTTATGTTTTTTTTATATTTATTTTGCTTTAACATACCAAATTATTTGTTTATTTTAATAAATTATGAAAAAAAAAAATTAAACAATATGTTTACATGTTCTTTTTTTTCAAATATGTGAACTTTATAATATTCCGTCTCTTGCTTGTGGTAACACGATGTTACATCACCCGCGCATAGGTATTATTTACCACAGTCTTTTAAAGGTTAACAAGAGGCAGACTAAGAGTCCAAAAATGAACACTATGGCCGGTGTTAGTGCTAGAGCCCGGTGTAGTGAGCAGCGGTAGCACGCAACACGCAATGGTTGTTAAGCTGTCACTCGACCAAGTGGTCACCATTTTCATCTGCTCTGTTGTGATACAAAACTGGCTCCAGCATGTATTACGCAGTGGTAGTAAATTATGGAAAGGTAACAATTAAACAGTATGTCTCCATGCTTTTTTTTAAATGTCTGATTTTTAGAATATACCCAAATATGCTCTTCGCAACAAACTTAAGTCGTAGCACGGAAGCAGAACATAATACTCAGACAAAAACAGCTAGTCAGCACCATGAGATATAACTTCTAAATAAGTACTCGCAAAGGTTCTTTTTCGACCTAATGAACTTGCCAGAATTAAGCGAAGGTTATTATGAGAGTCCTTACAAACCACTGCAGAGTAATGTAGGTTCTGCAGTGCATATGACGAAACACCTTTACACATTATGTAAGAATGCGAGGCTTTATATCATAAAAAAAGCCGCATCATCGTTGAACCATTAATTAAACCTGGGGATGCGAGATCACCCCCTCCTTCTCTCTATCTTATAGCCTATCACTTTAAGGACTTTGACTGGAGGAGGAGATTTAGCAACATGAAAACACTAGCTCCCTAGACTAGACTAGACTAGGCCTCAATTTAAAAATATAATAATAATCAAAAATACAAATATGCATCGAATGAAAAAATCGCTGAGAAAAAGAGTTTGGAAGGGGACAAAAAACTGACGTTTACGTGTAACATTTAAGTTAAAATTAAAATCATGTTTATTTCAATATTAAATAACTGGTTGTTAGCCATGAAACATGCACCTAAATTCCATATTCCCAGCCCAAGAATTCTCCAATCTCAAATATCCGTTATTTAAATTTAATATTTTGAGAGTTCAGTCCAGTATTTTTCTACAAATTTATTTATTTATATACGGTATTTCTGCCATTCACATATATGTGGTTCAAAGAGTGCTTAAAAATTTAAAAAAATAAATATCAAGTATGATATATTAGTACACTCGTACTATACTTACATATTAAAAATTACTTGAAATACATACATATTTTAAAGTAACTATACAATAACAAAATACATTAATCAATCAAATTATAACTATCCCAACCTAATCTCTTGAAGTTGATTTGCTCTTTTTGATAAAAATGAGTTGGTCATTTTATTTTTTAAGTACGGCAGAGATAAACTTAATATATTAAAATATGATGCATTTTCATTCCCGGTATTCTGTAATCTAAAAATACGTGAGTTATATTGAGCTACCATTCGAGAATTTTGACCATAAAATATTGAAAATGGTCTGCTTAACCTAGGTGGTACATAGAATGAAATCAAATTCAGTAGATCAGGGGTATGAAATATTGGTTTTATTATTTTCTATAATGTCGTAAGATCGGTCGATGTTCTTCCTTTTTGAAATTTCGTTAATTTTAGATAGAATTTCGTTATAATTAAATTGATTACTAGAAAACCCCGTCTTAAAATTAATAAATCTAAGAAACTTATTCTGAATTCTCTCAAAAAAATCTGAGAAAGTGATTTGATATTGGAGAATTATAGTCCAGTTGGCTCCTAACTAGAGATGTGAAAAGATATTTGAATGCATTTTAATTATTAAAATCTTTTTTGGTTCTAAGTACAAATCCTAATAATTTTAAGGCTTTGTTAGATATTTTAATAATGTGCTCTTCAAATAATAAATTTGAATAGAACAAATCACCCAAATTGCTCACGGTAGAAACATCAGTAATTTTTAATTGATTTAACATATAATTAAATAGAATAGCATTTTTCATTTTAAAGAATCTCATAGCTTGACATTTACTAATATTGACATTTACTAATATTGAGTTGCACTGTTAAGTCTTTAAATACTGTTTTTGATATTGCCAATGTGTGATAAATAACTGCATAAGAATAGCGTGTTCTCTTTGAGGCACCACTGAGGAAAACTTCTATATAACTGTAATTTAAACTTCTCTCTTCTTAAAGACAGTGAAGAATGTGATCGTACTTTTTCTGTGTGTAAACAATAAATAATCAAAAACATTCAAATTATAGTTGATAAATTGCTGACACGAACGGATATCAAATTGCTGACAGTCTGGGATATAAAAAAATTACCTTAATTTTCCACAAGGAAGAAAAGAAAACTAAAATTTTTAGAGCACAGTTAGGTATCAGCAGAGTTAAAACACTCACCTCATTCAATAGCTTTCGCGTTCCATTGCCGAACAATTAACATTCATCGAAGCATCATTCTTTCATTTCAGCTTCGTTTCATTTTGCCACCTCCAACTAGAGTTGGAGCTCCCAGCATCAAAAAGCTTAAATCCTATTATTCTATATTGATTACATTTCGATTATAGTTCGTTTGGGTGAATTTAGGCGAGGCTAGCCTCGCCTAAATTCACTCAAACGAACTATTTACCGGTAACTGCAAAGTATCGTTCATTCATTGCTTGAAAAAAAGCATCTTAGCGGTTCGCACAAATATTTATCTTCAAAAACCTACATTCTTTCATGCAAACTGGTACTTTGTTAAAAGCGTACAGGATTTATAAATAATATTAAATGACGCTTTCGAGTTTTATGACTAAGCCATTCACATACTCTCAAACTTCTATATTTTGCTAATGTTCGTTGTCAATTGGAATTTGCTTCAATAGTATGGCAACCTTAATACAAACTTTGTAGCTACCAGATAGAATGTATCCAAAAATAAAGTCTCAGAAACATTGAATTTTGCTTTGGTAACGTTAATAATAAATACATATAATATTTCCCCAAGCTATTTTACAATGGAATCGTTACAAAAGAGGCAACTTAGTTATGATTTGATTTTTTTAAAATAAAATCTTGAACGGTTAATTAGACCCACCATACTTAATTGGAAACATTGGATTACGCTATCCTCTTCATTGCACTAGAACAACTTCACTTTTCCACGTACCTGCGCACATAATTAATTTATTAGACCTGCCTGTACATGTTCATAATATCACGACCATTACCAAGAAATATACATTTTTGGTAGTAGCATGCATGTATGCAATCAATTTCTTTTCATGTTCCCAACCATGTCATCAGGAGTCAAAATCTGCGGTCTATTAAATCTTCTAAGAGCGACTTTTGTTTTTATGCCCCAATGTTCAGAATGTGCAGAGTCAATTCGTGAGATAGCTTGGAATTCTTTGAATTTTTCTTCTTGCTTTTGGTATATCTCTTTGCCACTAAAACAGTGTGGGATGAAGGTGGATTGGCATTGTTTAGCTCGAAGTCTTATATTTATATCGTGTTTATTATATTATTATATTACATACCATTATTTTTTGTCCTTGTTTTTTTTTTTTTTACATCCATTCCATTTTCTAATACCGAGTTATTTACAATTCCTTGAAAATGGCTCTCAAAATTAAATATTTAGGCAAATCTTAAAAACGCAAATATTTCTTTACAATAAAAAAAAATGATAAAATAAAAAACTGTATTTTTTCTTTAAGCTCATAACTCGTATTTTTTAAATTGTATTTTTGTTTTATATAAGTAGATATGTAGGTATGGAAGTAATTTATAATATATTGATTGATCAATTTATTTTCACTTTGTGATTATGGTTTTATTGTACGACTGTATGTTGTCTAATGAATAAATGAAAAAAACTTCAAGTTTTGGTGAGCTCGTATGTCCAACCAGGTAGAATTTACGATAATGAAGTACATGGTATACTTTTTAATATTGTCACGGGATCCTTGTACAAAGTAAATGGTCAACTATCCGCGTGGGACAGTGACGCGTGTGTGAGGCACGAGTTACGTGAAGTAGAGCGACGGTCCTAATAAAGTTAGTGCTATTTCGTATTCAACTTTTTTGTCATATTAAAAGATGTCACAACTTTTCATTATCATCACCATTTGTCTATTCGCACACAACCAGGCATATAAACACTGCATTGGTACTCTTATTTCTACGTATCCCAATCATTTTTGTTACATGGAAGGTAAGGTGATCATTCTAACGTTTCAGGTGCCAGTCCGCAGAACAATTTGCGGTGCGGTGGCCCCCGGTATGTAAAAGGTAATACACTTGCCTCGCTTACGGAGAGTTCTAGTTCAATTCCAGGAAGGATCAAGTAATTCAATGTTATTTTTCTCAATCCTGGATGTTCTGCGCTGTAATTCATTACTGTTATTGAGCCTCTTGGGCTCTTGTAGTCTAAAATAGATCAATAAAGCAATTAGTTATGTATGGACGCTTCAATCCACCGCAGGGGCTAGTATGGATATTTTTGCAATTATTTTTGAATTTTTTATTTATTTAATGCACAAAATACACAATTTTACATAGACACAATTATATGTTTTTTATGTTCCGACTTGTTAGAAAATTCCGTGTTAAGTCGGGACTCTTCGATATATAAATCGAAAATATTTATTTACATATTAAAACAATATACAGGTAATCAAAAACAATTTTCAAAATAATCAAAACAATATACAAAATAATAATAAAAAAATAAACAAAATAATAATAGAAAAAAAAAATAATAAAAATTTATAATACATGTCGAAAATGGAATCAAAAGTTATATAATAATACGTATGACAGTGATGACATACACATATACGATATACGTATATGGATAATAATGAAAACAGCAGCGATGTTATGCATTTATTCCCGAAGCAATCTCATACAGTGGTCTCTACCCCTCGATACAATCCAATTATGGAACTTGATCTTAAATATAGGCGTTGTTTTGGAGAACTTAATATGTTCATCCAAGACGTTGAACACTCTTGGAGCTATATATGAAAAGTGTCTCCGAGCAAACATTGTACGCGTTGTCAGTATTAAGAAGTTTAGGTTCCGCGAAAACCTCGTGCGGGCATTCTCTGTTGGCAGTTGGGACCTCCTTCCGAAGTAGCCTGACCAGAAAATTGTCAATACATTCTTGATACAGATTTGATGAATATCAAGAACTTTTAACAATTGAAATAATGGTTCAGATGAGTAGGTCGGAGGGCACCGAAACATAATTCTAAGAATAAGTTTTTGCATCTTGATTAGGGGGTTCATGACAGTTCATATAAAGCAAAGTAATTTTTAGGAAAATCAATTGTTTTAACCCCCGAAATTATCCACAAGAGGAATCCAAATCGATTAACAAACGAAATATATCCTAGTAACTTAATTTTCGAAAGGCATTTGATATTAATACGACGATAATTTACTCACTTACGGATGTCAAATTTCACAGACGGTGAAATTATATTAAGCAAGTTCTTTGAGTGGTTCTCAGGGGAACTCTTCAAGGAAAAGCCTGACGAAATTATTTGGAAATTAAATTACAAGGATGAGAGCTCACTGCGTGCTCCTGTTGATGATTTTCCAAAGACTCGAACACTCCTATGGCGACATGATCCAATTAAACGAAGGTAGTGAATTAAGACGAGTGTCCGTGCCTCTCATCTCAATATTTTCAACGGACAAAGAAATGTCTTGATAATCAAATAAATTTTTAAACAGAGATGGAGAAATATTAAATCTAGGCATTACCAGGGTAGTGATTTGCACGATGTGTTTGTGTGATACGTCAATAATGATTGAAGAAGAAAGTTATGTGGTAGTTTAGAATTTCGACTCGCTATTAGCTGGGTTAAGTAGAAAAGTAATTAGACTACGCAATGGCAAATATTAAATCTTATAAACGCCTTAATTTCTGTATTCTCTTCTCGAAAAAGTTCTTCTTCTGTGTTGAAATGTGACAATAATAAAATAAGTAGGATAAATACAGTTTTCTGGAGTTCCGAGAAAAAGGCAGTATCTAGCAAAAATTGAAAATACTAATTTTTAAATGCCATTTGATAAACAATTGTAATTCTTCTAAACAACATACTCAAATAAAATGCATCTAAAATTCAATCTCATCTTAATTGAAAAAAAAACTTTTTATACCATAAAAAAAATATTGAATACATAAAATTTCCTCAAACCCTTTTTCAATTTTTCTTTAATGATAAGAAATATACGCGTAATGTACTTTTTTTTGTTTTTTTTTTTAAATTTAATGTTTGAAGTATAAACTTTATTCAAAATTATTATTCAATATATTACAAATAAATAAACTTGTTTTTTTACATGTAAACTAATTGATAACATTTTTTTTAATCAACCCTGAAGAAGGCATAGTGTTTTGCCTAAACTAGTTGGTTATTAAAACATTTTAGTTTGTTAGTAAAAATTATTGATGGAAGTTTATTGTAATTTATTATGGAAATAAAAGATGAGTGATACTGCAATCCAAAAATTTGGAATATTCAGTGACCGGGTTATTTAATTTAAAAAAATAAAGTGGTACATATTAGAAAACAAAGTAGTTCAATTGAAGTTTACTAAAATTTACCCAAATATTATAATTCAGGTGGCCATTTTTAACGAGTTGTAAGTAACTATTAGAAAATGGAAATCAAGTTGGGGTAGAGTGGAGTTTTAACCTTGGACCTCTGATCCGTAAGTCTGCAACACTAGCCACGGAACCACAACCCGATTCATTCATATAAAATGTTGGTCACAGCCTTCATACTTGGAACGGCAATATTTACCTATGGCGATTTGAACGAACTTAAAAAAAAGTTGATAAAAATAATTGTAGTCCGTGTCCAGGAGGATAAAGACTATAGTACTTTCTATAAAATAGAATCATAGAGACGAGTGTTTTTGACTCAACAACTACTCTTTGGCAAAAATCCTTTAAAAGAAAATTATGATAAAACATCCCCTCGTAATATAGTGGTTTGCGTGTTCGCCTACCATATTCAGTTCTCTGTTTAGAATTATTGGTAAGGCTAAGGCGATATTTTTTATTTTACACCGCAGTATTTGACTGATCTAGAACTCCTTCATCGCGTAGGCCTTGCAGCCAAACTAAAAGGGGTTATAAAGGGAACACATTTATAATCATCTGTGAATTTAAAGTCTGTTTGAATTATGGATACGTTAGATCGTAGGTATGTTACTAGTGTGCTTGGACTGATGAAAGGGTTGATTGCTATGGTTCGATATATGTTGCTAGGTTGTCAAAATGATGTAATGATGTTAGGTTTTTCTTTTATAGTGATTGGTTGAAACAGTCGTCAGATGTTGTGCATTTTAATATTAGATTGTTGGTCGTTGGTGTTCTTTAGTAGGAGTAGGTGGTTAAGGGGGCGCGGGTGACCGGGGTGCATATTCGTTGATACCCGACGTGTTATCCATTGGGGATGCTTCATTTATTCATTTTATTATTATAAACGAACACAATTTACGATTGCTCGAGAACCACAGTCTCCATTTTAAGGCTTTACCAACCAAAATACACAATAAATAATTAGCTTACTATGTTTAAGTATCAAGGTAACCTATACGTTGCCAAGTGTCTGTAATGAGTATCACTTCAGGTTTAATGAACTTACATGTACTTGAAAATGTTGGAATATATTAAAAAAATTAAAAGTTATATCATTTGTGGATAATCAGTTATGGAGAGACTATCAATTGCAATTTGACTATTGAAATTCAAATTAAGGAGCCGAAAATGTATTTTATGTAATTTCTTGTAAATAAATGCAATGTATGTAATTTCTTCAAAAATATTTTCAAATATTCTGATTACGATATGTTTTTTTCTAATCAAACTTATACTAGGGGTGACAGTAAAATTTTAGATAGTTCAAGAAAATAAAATAAATGCCAAATCTAGATACAAAACTGACATTACTAAAAAAATACATATCTTTAACTCTTTATTATTTGTCTGTGTCTGGGCGGATTAAGAGTACAGTCATATGTGTGAAATTGAATCAAAATCCTAGATGAGTGACTTCTAGGAATAAATCCTGAAAACGAAACTTTAGTGGAAAAAAGTCCACTTCCACCACGTGTTGTGGTTGAGACGTTCGCCTGAAACGTAAGGCTGATCACCTTGCCTTCATGTAATGGATTTTCGATACACGCTGGATTTAGTTTACCAATGCAATGCCCTATATACTATCGTAAAAATCCTAAAACCAAATGGAGATAAGACCGCCTCGTTGTGTAGCGGTTGGCGTTTGTATTAGAAATAAGAATGACTTACCTTATTATTGTGAAGAATCTCGTACCCTCCCGGTTTGCATTCGTGAGAGCGGACCAGATAAAGGAGTCTGTGCTTCTTGAGGAACTTCTTGGTGACGTCAGGACCGAAGTAGGTCCCCGCCCCTCGGAGGGCGTTCGGGATACACCCTTCACCGGGCTGCGGGTCACTCCACAAAATGTCAAACACCTATAAAAAAAAAAACAATTTAACAGTCATTTCGAGATACTCGAACAACTCTTACTTAAAAAAACAATCATATTTATTTATTCATTTCAAATTACACTTGTAATTTTTTTTTATTATTAGTTAGATTTGTTAACAGATTTACTAGCCTATTATGATTTTTTGGCTAGGACCGTGTTATGCCATTATAATTCACAACAAAAATATAAAAATAGTATCAGTCGTGGCGCCACGACTCACCATGAAAGAACGGTGTAATTTTCACCACATAAATTACATAGAAGTCATATACGCCAAATAGCTCTCTTATAGCCCCGCCACACTTTGCTCCTTGCGCTTCTCATCACTTTGCTTCTCGCGCTGTCGCCCTCTCGCCCGATGTTGCCCTCTCTACCCACACAATGATCTACTTGCGCAATTAATCGCGACGCTCCGCACTTGTCATTTGTCTTTCTATGCAATGGACGATGAAACTGTGGCAGCGTGCGCGCGATGCAGTTTTAGTATTGCTAATTTTATCAATGTCATACAAAGAAATATAAACCATTCAAAAATGACGCGTGCATATTGTGTGAGCGCTCGATGCGTACTGTAACCGCGTGATTATGTGGCCAGCTACTCGCGCTCATATTGCCGGTCCTTTGACTCGCGCTCAAAAACCAACAAACGGCATGACTAGTTATATTTCACAATATAATTCACAATTTCATAATAATACAGTTTTTTCATAATAATACAGTGTGCATATTTATTTCTCGACTTAAGAAAATATTGTCATTTTTATAACAATTCACACTTTGCCAGGAGGAAAAAAGGGAGTTAACTCGATGTTAAATGAATTAATAGTTCTAACATATTATAAGTAAACATTACTTTACTATACGATGATATTAATTTATTTTATTGACAATAGATTTATGCGACATTTATTGAGACACAAATACCCAACTCTATGGAACCAAAGTCCTGTATTAAGTTAGCAGGCATATATGCATATCACGTCAACAACATACATAGACTCAGCTCTCAGGATGTCCTGTTATTATTATTATTATTATGCATTATTACTAGATTGTCCTATGTTTGACGCCGAGAGGTTAAACTGCATACAAATGTGCGCACAATACGGCCAAATTTTCGAAAACCCAGAGGAAGTAATAAAAAATTAAGCTACTGCCGAAAAATACATTGACTTTCTAAAGGCCATAGTTACAAAAATGAAAAAAATAATGAAGGAATTGACTCAGACCCGTGAAAAATAGCTATCGTGCAAAATATACATACCAGGAAAAAAAGCTTTGTATGTATAAGCAAAGCAATGAATAACGGGAACAAGAGGAAAAAAAAAAACATACATATAACAATATATACTATACATAACGAAATCATCATTAAACATACTTACCATTTTAACGTATAAAAGTACATACGACGAAAAAACATTTGAAGCAAATGAAAAAATAAAATCGAAAAAGACTCACGCAATAATATTTGAGAAGAATATTATTGTTTATTCTTAAAAACACAGAATTTTAGAAAATAAATTATCAGAGCCAAGATAAGTGAAATTGAGGCTCCCATTTCGAAATAAGGTGAACTGACAAAATTTTATTTTTTTATTAGGCAGTTCAAAATATTATATGGAAAACAACATTTATAAAGAAAAAAAAAATGCAAAATCTAAACTGAAGTTCAAGAAATATTTTTTGAATAACTATTAAATTAAATGTAAAACAACTTCGTTTTTAACCACTTATTTTTTATCTTTTTTACCGACCGGTTAATTGAATTCTTTCCATTTTTATTTTAACAGTGATAAATAAATATAACATTGGTAATATATATTATGAAGCTAAAAAGTGTGAAGTGAGATGAGTACGATTAATAAGTACATTATTATTATATAAGCAGAAAAAAGAATATGGGTATGTGTGCCCTGTTACAAGATTTCAAAAAAATAGGAACGAAAAAAGTAAAAGAAAGGACAAACTAAAATATTCAGATTTTAATCGCGATTTTAATGTAAATAATAATAAAAGGGCTATGCTATTATACTCGCTTACCTGTTTCCATTCTACTTTGTCAATGACTTCAGCTCCTGGAGCGTTGCTTTCAGTTACCGGTGGGCGGAGTAAGGACACATACTGAAATCAAATAACAAATTTAATAAATAATAAAGAAATATGACTGCTTTTTTACATTTTACCTTATACCCATCGGAGATGAGATTCTCAGACCCTATGAATACGAAAATTATCAATTATGCGATAAACAAATTAAGTGCATTAGTTTCGTTCGGTTTAGTCTTTAAAAAACATTAGCTCCAATTCGAGACATAAATGATAATTTTCGGAGCAGAGCATCGGAGAGAAAACACGAAAAAATGGAAAAAATAATATTTGTTCGATTGTCCCCGCAAATTTTATAACGCGCGTCGGCCGTATTTCTTATCTTTATCGCATCCACTGTCGCCACCGCGGACATAAAATAAAACACCATATAGATTAGTATAGGTATATTGTCAACTTTAAGCACGTGCTTTTTTTAACTGCCGATTTTAAAAGACAATATAACAATAATTATTCACAATATACCAGTATACGAAAAATAAACGACCATATAACAATAATAATAATGGACAGATAAGTTAAATAATTTCAATAAAATGGCTCAATAGTGCCAGTAGTCAATTTTACCATACATAAAAATTAAGATTTTCATGTAACATTGTAGAAATAACCCACATTCATACGAACAAAATTGCAAAAATAATCAGATTTTTGTGGGTATTTAAAACTTCCACACAAGCAAAACACGTAATAGAACATCTATTTGATGGCTTCCGTGACAAAATGGCAAAAATTTTTGCTTCGTGTATACATAAAGATTTTGATTTTGAATTTCGCTTAAAACGCATTAATTGTATATAAGAAAATATTAGTGTTGCAATTATTAAGTGCAAATTTTGACGAGAAGTTTTTGTGATATTAATATTAGTTTATAAAATCATTAAATAACCAAAATTAAGAAGAAAATATTCACAGACGATACTTAAGAGATCACAGTATGCTAAAAGATCAAGTTATAATCCGTTTCAAGAAATACTATTATCAACAAAAACATAATTACAAAATTAAGACCATTCTTTTCCAATGTATCGGTTTTATGTAACTCATCCAAAGATAAAATGCTAATCCTGATTCGTGATCTATTTAGATAACGTTAAAACAATAAGAATACAAATTATTCAAAGCAGCACATAAAAAAAATTCATGATTACTGAAGTATCACGACTGGACAAGAATTAGAGATAACGCGATATCTAATACATACTTAATACTTATTGTCCAACGAACGGGGTACAGCGGGACAGGCGCGTGGCAAGCAGTACACGCCGTATGCGTACATTGCGTACGCGGTAGTTCAACATGAAAAACTCTGCGCATAGCACGTATTTAAAGGCTATTTGCGTCGCTTCGATATTTTTAATTATAATTAGGAAAAAAGGAAGAAATCTCGCAAAAAAACTTATGACATGTCATCTCGATGCCTTGATGTACATTTTGATATTTTTTTGTGTTAAAAAAAACCACAGAACAGGCTCAAAAAGTGATTTTTTTAACTGCGTCTGTTAGTCTCCACTTCGCCACAAGTGTTATTTTTTTAATCATCGGGCTTTACGTGTTAAGATCGACATTTGATGTCATTTAGAATTGGTATTAAAAGCTAACAACTGACAACTGACTACATTTAATTGGTTTTATATTAAATCATCATCATCATCATTCCCCTTAACCACCCAGGAGTGGATCGGGCACTACATTGGTAAACCAAATGCAACATATTTCGATCACCTGTTGCATTAAATAAAAGTGATCACTTTAACGCCAGAGGTGCAGTCCAGGAATATTACAACAGTCAAGTAATTTGTACGAATAACATAAATATTCCAAATATACTACTTGAACTATTAAAGTTGGTACAAAAATGAGTTTACTTATACTTTAAGAACTAACTTATACTGTTTGTGCCGCTAAATGAATGAAATAAATTTGTCTACTTATATTACTGAGGCCATCTTGTACCATTTGCGCCACTGAAAATATGACACAAATGTGTACACTTATTTTGCCAAAATCAAAATTTAATAAGCACAAAGTTGTTTATTTATATTTTGAGTTGTCATAAAAGTGTATTGTTAATACCATTGATGCAGGCATGTACAAGGAAAACTTTCGCATATAAATCACAAAATGAACAATAATGTACTTAAACTTTTATGTCCGCCCTTCAAAGATTTTGCATATCAACCAGAAATTTTAACCAATTCGAAAAATACGTTAATTATGCAAACCAAATATTGTGAGTTTTACAAATTAACAGATTTTGGCAACTCAGATAAGTAAACAAAGATAGACCTTTCTCAAAAAATATTCGCGAAAAAATATTCCACAAATCAGTCCATTTCAGTTTTTACAATCTTGCTATTTCCCTAAATGTACCTCTATAATATCCCGCAACGCAATTTTCACAGTTGGCCGTCTCACCAACTCCGTCACGTTGCCTGTCACAGCAAAATATGAATTACAACAGAAAAAACAGTGTTATCAATAAGTTCATATTAAAAGGGAATTTTCGTGGGATGAAATATATATCAAATCAAATATCGATATTAAATAATGAAAAAAATAGTTTGATAATAAAATTTTATCACTGGACACTGAAAAAATATATTACGTCCCTTTCTAATTGAAATAACAAGTTTTACCTCGTATAACTATTTGTATCCACACTATAAAATGCAATGACGAATATCAGTATCATAATAATTTTTTTTAGAAAAGGAATGAATTTATTTAAAAATATATTAATAAATTTAACTTTGGTTTTTTGGATCCGTAATTTTGTTTATTTCTTTATATATAAATTGTACATTTGTGGTTTCATTGCCAAATTCCAACCAACTGATTATATAAAGGTATTATTAAGATTATATAAGTTTTCACATTGATCCAAAAAACGTATTATTTATAAAATCTTATTGTAGCATTATTTTTCTTTTTCAGTATAACCTAGCTAAATACCAGTCACTTTAAGTTTATGTTAAATTAATCTCAATTTGAATTTGCTATATTTATATTTAGAACATAAGGTTTTCTCACTTCAATTTGTTATCTTACATTTGTATGTTTCTTTTTTACTTTTTTGCAGTTTAAAAAAAGTAATTTGACTAGTTTTAATTATTTTGTTGAATTATATTTCATATTGTATATTATATAATAAATTGTTCACTGCTGTGATTATTTCTGTAAAACTTTTTATTGTAAAAGGTTCTTTGAACCGTTGATATAAAAATAAATAAATAAATAATTGTCTGCAAAAAACTGACAAAAAATAGTACAAAATAATTAGATAGAACGATTTATGAAATACAAAATGAAAGCGCATCCGCATTTTCATGCATATGTATATGCACTCATTTATAAAATAATGTTTTATATCCCTTCATTTATTTTTATTAATAAATGTTTTTTTTTAACTTAAATTATCAATATTGTAATCCCACAGCAAGCTCAAGAGGTTGTTTTTTTTTGGTGTGGTATTTCGTTTCGTTTTTCGTTTGTTTCTGTACTTTTGATTTATTATGTATTTTTTTTTGTTAAAATATTGTAACTGTAACTAATCAAATAACCCTACTAATAATGAAATAATCGTACATATAATAATAATAAAAATATTTTATCGGTCTAAAAACACAAAAAATAATTATAAAAACTGTACGCTTAATCTTTTGAATAGTTAAGTACAACTTAATTAAATTATTAGATTTAGAAAGATAAAACCATAAATAAATTATATAATGTATTGACAGTGACCATAAGCATAGAATAATCAAGACAACATAAACAAGACTATTCTGTATTATAGTCGTCGGATTTCCCACTAATAGCCATTTCGTTGCGCGAAAAAATATTTTCCTAGTTCATTGCGTCTCATTCAGCGAAAGATTAGAGTCGGGAAATTATTTTACTTACAGCGGCTTACGAATACTCGATTCGTGGAATGTAAAACCCTTAGAATACAATAAATGTTTTCGAAAAATCCAATTATTGCTCCCGTAAGTACTGAGAAGAAACGTAAATAGGATTAGGGAGCCTTTCAAACACTTTTATAGAGATAGTATATATATTTTTTAATTTGGTATTTTCAAAATTAATCAAAGTGCGTTATTATCTACCTTTTCAAAGTACCTATTTGTTTTTTTCAATTTGCTCAAAAAATGTAAATGCTCCTTGAATTTTTTTTTATCGCGTAAAAAAATGGATAAAAGTATTGTTATATCTTTCGCATTAACAAATACGAGTTAAGATTGATATTTATTGAAGCGGAGAAGGAAAATCTTTTTTGAGAAGAGAAAATGTAGTAGCTAGTGGCTAGTAACCAGTCATGTCAGCAAGCATTTAGACATATTCAAAGTATTATTAAATAAGCATTAACGGTAAACGTTCAGCAAAGACAATACAGGTAATCAATTTGTAATTGGGTTAAGCTAGAGCTGATTTGTTGAAAATGAATTCGTCACCAAGTAAATTTATATTTGATTTTGATTAATTGAACATTATGGGTTAAGGTAACAGCTAGTCTAAATTTGCCTTTAATGACAAGAGGGTCTATTTATGATAGGGAACCCCGCGTAGATGTATGGGGCAATTTTTTTTTTTTTATACGCCTTCACTCGTGTATGGGGTAATTAAAAGGTAGGTACTTTATGATCTGGAATTTTGCGATGCAAGTTATCCGATACTTATAAAAAGTTGTTTCATTATTAAATATATATTTTGTTATTGTTTTCAGTTCACCTAGAATATAAATTTTTAGTTTAATCTAATATTTCAAATGAAAATTAATTGCACTTTTTGTGAATATGGTAAGAAGCATCTAGTACAGTATGTTTCACAAGTATTTTCAACAACTAAAAATCATGATCGTATCATCTAGAAGAATGTAATTTTTCAAAAAAAAGACTTTTTTTAATCGAAATCTTTCAAATTCTTAGCCATTTTACTCGATAAAAATTAAAATTTAAGATCAGGTAACAAAGGAGTCTGGGTCATTTTCAAAATTGAAATCTGGTTTGAGTAATTGCTTTGCTCGAACGGGAATGGATCATTGCTATAGAATGTGGAATGACTGGTGAACGACCAATTTGTATGCATAAATGTTATAGGTAATAAATGTAGTACAAAGAACATAATGATATGTAGTATGATATGTATATGTAGAGATCAGTGAGGAGACCCAGGCTGCGATGGGAGGATAAAGGGAGAAAGGATGCAAGGCAGTTTCTCCAGGTGGTAAATTGGAAGACGGGGGCTGAGGACAGACAGAGTTGGAGGCCAAAGTTGCAGGAGGCCAAAGCTCGATATGGGCTGTAGCGTCATCGGAGAGAGAGAGTATTATATGTTTAAACTTAACATGTATGTATGAAATAAAATATGAATTCGTATATGTATGTTTATGTTGTATGTTTAAATTGTATGTTTATGAATGCATTACAAGTGCCCCTACGCAACAAGGATTTTTAAGCGAGTCGAAGTAAGTTCACAAGCATGGGTCGTTCCTGATTGTGTTGCTATAAACCGTGTCTCTGACCCTTATAAATGTATGTACAATGTTATAAGTACTACTACTATTACCATCACGCCATTTCCCCGTAGGGGTAGGCAGAGAGAATGGACCGCCACACACGTACATCGTAGCATATATTCCTAGCTTCTTCCACATTCATACATCTTGTCATACATGCTCTTCGGTTCTGTCTGCTTTTGGCATGACCAGACTTAAGATTTTGGTTTATCTGATCATGCCACGTCTTTCTTGGTCGTTCTCGTCTCACTTTACCGTTCATTTTCGCCATATATACTTGTTTTACCATTCTTTTGTCGTCCATTCGTTCTATGTGACCAACCATCTCAGAGACCCTATTATTAGTAGATAAAACCATCAAAAAATATTGGGGGTCCAAATTCCCACATGAAACAATTGCCATTTTTTTGTTTACCCAAAGTTTTTGAGATACATACTCGTATGTATGTAATACGTACATAGGAGTATACAATTTTAAGAAGGAGAAGACCCTTCAAAGCATTTGTTTTATTTCAATGCTTTCATTTTTTTGTGCACATTCTAAAAAAGTTCAAAACTAATTATAAATACATTTTAAAAAAATAAACTGAATACAGATAATGATGTTTTTTAAGCAGCGTGGAATAAATCAAAGATCAGCGGTCGGCAATTCGTTTTGGTGGTGGGCCGTACGTATTTATATGACAATTTTTTTTGTGGGCAACGCGACCGTCGACGTCACTCTTGCTCGTGAGAGCTGACCACGACTGATTTAAAACCAATTTGCTTAATGTGTGGTTAAATAATTGCTGTGATGAAAGAATACAATTCAAAACTACATTTAAATACTAACTAGTACAACACTCGTTACCCTAAACATTTAAATTAACGAAGTAACAAAGTAAAATCCTAGATTGACGGCAAGGCTGCATGTACTATTGAGGTCCAGAGAGAAAATCGGAGGGCCAGAAATGGCTCCTCGCTGAAGCCTTAAGCCTATGACTACGCCTAATAGGTTCCAATAATACGTTTCTCTAAGACACTGCAGGATGTATACACTCATCCCTGTTCATACATTTGAGACCGCCACACTGTGAAAAATGGTAGAACAACGGCATATCATAAGTGATTTTTACCAGTGTTGCTACTGACACATTTCAATATACTTTTAAATAGTTTAAGAGTCAAACTAAAAAAAAATATAGAATTTTAAACAAAGTAAATGTAGTACTTTTTTTCAATGCCACAAACTGTATTTTTTTACGGATACCATTTTAAATTTGTTAGCTTCATCATTTTGAAAGTTAATTTATTATTAAACTTTGGAGGATAAGATATAAAGTATTGTATATTTATCCAAAAAATTCATATTTTAAACAGCATATGACAACTAAAACGTTAATTTTTTAACTAGTATTTTTTAATCTTTAATCTTTAAACTTTTCGGATTTAAATTTGTCGTTTATTAATAATAAAATTGAATTCAAAGTATACTGAAAATCCACATACACTAAAATAATAATACATAATTCCTCAAATCATCTAACCTCGCATAAACACTCAGCATTCCACTCCATGATATACCTTCTCTTAAATATACCGATGTCAAAATTGAATTTTCAAATTGAACTAAACAGAATAAAAGCAATTGCTATTAATAATGGTACCATTCAAATATTAGAGAAAATATTTTAAACAAAAAACAACAACAAATTATTCAAAATCAATTCCTGTTTTCAAACAACGGGGATTTAAATATTGATAGACGGTGGAGAAGATTTTCATACATTAACAATTATTCAAATATTTTTTTTAAAGATTTACCGGATGACATAAAACTAGCATTTTACACAACCAATAATATGGGAAGTATACTAAAAAACACCAAACAAAGAACTGATAAATTAGATCGATCAGGCATTTACAAGTTGATGTGCCTTGACTGAAAGTCATTTTAAATGGGGAAAACTTCACGTACTTTTAAAACTAGAGTTAAAGAGCATATGAGATGTGTATGAGATGTCTTAAGAACAATAATTTAATATTTTGTAAAAATGGTAGTGGGCAGGTTATGTGGCGCGACAAAAAGTCCGAAAGATAGGTGGACCCCCAGAATACTAAACTGCAGACCCTACGAAAGTATAAGGAAAGTAGGGAAACCGCAGAAAAGATGGACTGACGACATCGTTGAACTCGTGAGCCATGGATGGAAACAGAGTGCCCAGAACAGAAAAACATGGAAAAGTTTGGAAGAGGACTATATCCAGCAGTGGAGAGAAACGGGCTGATAAGAAGAAGAAGAAGCAATCCATTCCTTATCGGGATGTTTGATTAAGGGTAGGTGTAATATTATTCAGGGTTTAATTTACTAGATAATCTAATTATAATGTAAAACGCAAACTTAATGCCCCAAACGAATATGTAATGGTAATGTTATTATAGATAACTGTTCCGCGAGGCCCGGAATATTATCAAATATATGTATAGGCCATGTAAACATATAATTTTGGGCATAAATTATGTATGAGATATGCAAAGGTACCTGTTTATAGGTCTGTAGTTTCATTGTTACTAACGAAAACGGGAAGGGGTTTTGAGGTTAATTTATTATATAGAGCTTTTATCGAGTCACTTCATTAAGTTCTCACAATCCCGCGCAATAAAAGCTCTGAGTGCTATTTTATTTATTATTTATTTATTTATTGAGAACTTTTTTGTTATAAATATATTAAATTTTTGTATTTATATATGATTTGGTTACAATGTACGAGTATTTCTCACTGGTAAATTCCGGATAAGTGATTTTGACTCGATGGCTACTCTAAAATCCCGAAAGGGGAAAACGAGATGAGATACGTCTGTCTCGTAGTGTACTGATTGAATGATTTGTTTTACAACTTAAAACGGAATAAGGCTCTTTCTTTGTATCTTTGTCGGCATTTCCAGTTGGTGACAGCTCTTTTGGTTATCCTGGAATGCGGGACCATATTGAAACTTTTAGATATATACTATTTGAAGTTCTATATCAATCCCTACCTACGCATTTATCTAAAATATTACATATCACCTAAGCTTAGTCTAACAAGCAGGATCCTTTGGTACCAGATAGGTGTGTGGGAACTTTAGCGCCAAAAACCTTGTCAATTGAGTTTAAAAATGATATTTGTAAAAGTTGAATTGCATGACATCCTCGGAACATGAAAAAAAAACACAAGCCTTTGATAACTAAAAACTATTGTCACACAAGTATATTTAAACAAGCCGTCATAATGCAATTAACAAGTAAGATTGAAAAAATAAATAGTAACGGAGTAATGTAATAATTTATTGGCAAAATAAATAACATTGTATGATTGTTATGCATAATAGATATCCCTTGATGAGTACATATATCGACACCTAGATAAGTTAGAGTTGTTGTTTACCGTGAACATAATTAATAAAATCTTAATATAAGATATTAAAAATTTGACAATAAATTTAAACATAATGACCTCTAACATAAATAAATCTTACACGAAATAAGACTGTTTGAGATTCCATAATTCTAAACGTAACTTCCAAATAATATTGGGATACTTTGCCATTAGGTATTGACTAAGTAAGATTTTCAGTTATTTGACTCACATGTAGTAACTGCAGGACAAACAGGAGTAAAGATACCTCGGGTATGGTCTAGTACATTTTGGGTCAAAATCAAGTAGAGCAGTGATGCTCACAACAGGTAATCTTCTACTGGACGGTTATTTAAGCGCAATGATGTGTTCAATGATGTTAGCTATAACACTGTATATAACGGCCTTCTGAGGTGGTGTGGCTCGCGTTATACGGGTAAGAAAGTTACCTATGCATATCCTTTACTTCTAGTATAGAAACACAAGGTGACCGTGCACTTAAACATGCAAACCTCTAGATTGTTGAAAATGTAAATGTTCACACGGTGGCTAGTCTTAGCGAATGTTCGAGAATCTTAGCGCCTAGTAACTGAAGTTCGCGCAGCGACAGAATTGAACTGCGTAGTAAGACGCATATGGTTATCTTGATACTATGGTATTTTGAATAAACTGCATACATTGCGACTGGTTAAGTTGTTAATATAACAAAATGTTCAGGTAAAATTGCTTGACATGTGGTAAATACAAAGTTTATAGAGTGTTCTAGAAGTAAACTGTGTTTTAACAATTATATTTTACTATTATCAAATAAAACTGAAATAAAAATTAAATTTATATAAAATAGTCTCTTTTAAACTCAAATTGGTGTACTTTGAATTGGTTACTGACACAAATGTTCAATGTACTAAAACATAGTTTAATAGCTTTAGAATGTTCTAAAATATGAACGAGCGTTAGCGGTTTTTGTTTGTTGCGTAGTTACAAGTACGGGAATTTTTAAAAAGAGTTTATAATTATTTCACTTCTTAAATTGAACCGTTGAGTATAACGTTAATCAGATTGACAATCATTTCATGATTGTTAATTCTGGATTGACGAGATACGAACGAGTTACGAACGGACGACACATTGTCGCATGACAAGCGTATTTCAAGGTCCGAGGTGGGTCCAGAAATGTGGAGACCAAACGGCTCGGTGTACGTAATCCAGGACAAGGGCATCTGCGAGAGGAACGGAGAGGGGACGAGAGGAATGGTTCAAGAAGGCTTGTACCTTGGTATAACTTTTAAGATCGTTTGTCCGAATTATCCTTAGGTTAGTTCATTATTCAAAACAAAAATAATGTATCATTACAAACTGGTTTTACTCAAAAATATCCCACCATCCCTAGAATGGCACCTAAAGCGTAAGACTGATCACTTTACTTTTCTGTAACAAATGATCGAGGTACGTTGCTCCATAAGGAGCAAATACGGTTTTAAAAAAAAAAAACATTAAAAAAAAATTCAAAATTAACCATCTTTAAAAATACGACTATTAATTATATTTCAAAAAATTTAAAATTAAATTAATATTAAACTTACTTTTCCTCGGTCTAGACTGCGTATGAGGTCCAGATCTGTAGAGTCAGAGATTCCTCCATGTACTACCAAAACTTTGTTGTTAACCACTGTACCGAGTGGGAGCCAGCGATACACCCCTTCAATGAGCTTCAAGAGTCTCTCAGCGTTATGCTATAAATAATAAGAAAATGTATAAAAATAGCTATTTTATCAATTAAATAAAACTAAATTTCATTACAGGTAAAACACAAATATATAATGGTAAACATTTAAAAAATCTAAATAAATCGTACTCTCATTATAAAGTGCTGATGAAGAAAACTGAAACTGAAGCTCATCAGAGAGCACTGATTTTCAATTAATTAAGATCTTTTGATTAAAATATGTGTAAGAATGTGGACTGATACAAAATCCTTAGAAATTTTTTTTTCTATTTGAAAGATATTTCCTGATTACGGCAAACCTCCATTGATTGAATTTTGGATTTGCTAATTTTAAATCGAGTTTAATCTCATTGTTCTGATTTGCAATATAATTCTTAGACAATATTTTGAGTTTGTCCAAATTTTTGCACCTGGTCCATGAAGAAGTATAGAAATTTAGAAAAATATCATTTTCAGGCGATGCCTAGTATGTAGGTACAATAATTCAATTAGATGATTCTCACACGCATAAATAAAAGTTTCAGCTCTTTAACTTCACAAACATCAACAGATTAAAAAATTGAAGGAATATAGATGTTTAAATATGGGAAGAATAGTGAATGTTACACAGTGTGTAAAGTGCCCCCTTAAACCAGCCAATGACATGTCTTCTTCATCTCTGTTATAATATGTTAATAATTCCTAGACTTTTTTTAATGCATTTTTTAATGTTTTTTAATATTTAATTTAACATCATCATGATCCCTTTTCTGCGCATAATGGTACGTAGGACACTGCATTGGTACATCAATCGCAGCGTATATTGATCTTTTTTGTTACATGAAGGTAAGATGATCAGTCCTACTCTACATGTACACCAGTACAGGGACAATGCAATATTCTGGTTTGAAAACAGCCTTTTAAGTCAATATTTCATATCAACTATGTCGGGGATCGGACCCGAGACCTCTTGCATGGTAGGCAAACAAATTTATCTTTATTTCAACATGTGTAATTACTTTTTTACTTTTGTTACAGTCAAGCAATTTGATTAAAACAAAAATATTTTGCGTGTTTTTTGTTATTGTTATAGGCAATTTATGCCGTTAATGTGAAATAGGTTAATAAAATCTGAATAAAAAGAGATAGAGTTATCTACATAATATATGAATTTTGATAGCACGCCACAAGAAAATTGGTTGCTCAGCAATAAATAAAATAGATCTTCTGTTTCCAATCTCGAGGATTTATTTGCAGCAAACGCTTGCATCCCTTTATCCATTCGTTTCGTTCTCGTAAATTCACTTAAACTGCTCGAGTGATGTGTAGTGTAAATCATTTAGATATGTCTGCCTTCAATTTGATGCAATAGACTCGTTTTTCGGATAAAGCGTTTAACAAGTCCTTTCTGATCTTGACCAATTAATACATCATCGTCAGTTATGTGATATTTCTATGTAATTTCAAGTGCTCTACCATCTTTACACACATCCAATGGGTTCTAGACTAAGCTTCTTAATTTCACTAATGCCCCATGTCTCTCAAGATCGTCCACAAACATATACCAAACAATTGATATTAAAAAATCTTTGATAATTGGCCTCGGTCAGCGCGTTTACCCACAATGCAAGAGGTCTCGGGTTCGATTACCAACAGGGTTGATATGAAATAATTATTTAAAAGGTTGTTTTTACACTAGAATATTTCACAGTCCCTGGAATAGTACCTGGGCCTCGATTATGATGGGACGATAAAGACGTCATACCTTCACCTTGACTGTATAGTTGAAGAAAAATTCTCTCAAGCGATTACTAAGATACACTACCGACTCCCCCCCCTTCAAGTTTTGGATAAGTATATTGACATGAAACAATAGGACTTCATAGTTAAAGATAAAATTCTCCCGACCGACTATAAAGGTATACTACCGATCTACTCGATCATCAAGTTTTGATGTAAACACATCGGTTTATACCGACGGGTCTAGAACCCCTCGACACGTTTACGAGTATCTACGCATTAAAAGTAAAAAAAAATTGTTCCAGCGAGCAAATTTCCTTTAAATTACGATTTGTTCAAATTTTGAATCGTTTTGAGGTTCGCACTTTTTTTCTTAAAGGCGTATTGAAAACATGAGACACATAAGTAAGCTTTGCAATCAAATTACATTCTGACATAATTGTCAGATAAGAAAACAAGCGCCTAGATCCAAAAAAAATGGCATTAGATTCTGCCCTACGCCCTATATAGGAGTATCTAGGCGTTCCAAAGTTGCCGCTGTAAAAGTAAATTTAGTAATTATATTTTTTCCATCCGTTTTACTATCTTTTTGAGAGAACGTATGGAGAGTCGGCCTTATAATCGCTCAGTTGATAAATTCAGACAATCGTTAAGCATATTATTTTGGCAAAGGTCAAAAGTCATATAAAAATCATGTTCAAGCTAGCAGTTTTTGCTTGAATTGAGATTTATTGGAGTTTATAATCGCTTTGAAGTGGGCACTTTCTATCACAGAAGCCTATGTAAAATATAAATAAGAACTATTTTTGGTGTAACTGAAGTAAGGAACGCGGACTATTTTTTTCTGTCTTTCATTGGCTTGTTTCGATCATATGATGTCGATATGGCAAGTAGGTAGAACATACCGAGGTAGATACAGATAGTACTGAAGTTAAGTATACCGTCTCGACATACGAGATCTGTTAAAAAAGTAACGCAAACTTTTTATTTCCACGGGTTACGTATATTCGATTTTCGTTTTTTTCATGGCATTATTTTGGCCTTTATGTTTCTAACTTATGCCGACAATATTGGCTATTTTGAATGTTCAGTTAATTTTTGACAGTTGCTTTGCTTGGACGTGTTTTGACTCGTTTTCGATTTTCACCTATTCTAAAAAATGGATCGAAGAATCTGCATAAAATTTATTGTAAAAAACAATATTAAGTTGACTGTGGAATATATTGAAGCTACCTTGGATCAAAGCGACGTTTATCGGTGGTACAAAATATTCACAGAAGGCCGAGAAAATGTAAACGACGAAGAGCGTGCCGGACGCCCGAGAACGTCAACAAAAGACGAAAACATTGATAAAGTGAAGAAAATAGTATGGGCCAATCGATTGACTCGTGCCATTCAATCTTTACAAATGATTTGAGTATGACACGGGTCTCCGCAAAATTCGTACCAAAATTGCTCAATTCTGACTAAAAACAGCATCGTAAAAACGTTGCTCAGGAACTGTTGGACTCTGTCAGCGACGACCTTAATTAGCTCCAGAGAATTATAACTGTTACCAAATTATGGTTTTATGATTATGACGTGGAAATCGAATCTCAATCATCCCAATGGAAACTGCCGTACGAATCAATACCGAAAAAAGCGTGGCAAGTTCGGTTGAATGTGAAGGTTTTGCTTACAGTTTTTTTCGATTGCAGGCGCGTGGTGCACCGTGAGTTCTTGCTATAGAGTAGAACGGCCAATAAGAAATATTACCTGCAAGTAATGCGCAATTCGCATAAAGAAATCCGCCAGAAACGCCCAGATTTATGGAAGAATAAAAATTAGCTTTTGCACCATGATGTGGGCAAATTTTTGGCCAAAAACAACACACTTATAATGCCACAGCCACCGTTTTCCCCAAATCTGGCTCCCTGTGACTATTTATCTTTCCCAAAACTGAAGAGGCCCATGAAAGGACGACGCTACGCTACGATTAAGGAGATAAAGACGGCATAGAAGGAAGAGCTCAACGAGGTAAGTGCTTCGAGGATTAGAAAAAACGTTGGCACAAGTGCATTATACCTGGTGGGGATTACTTTGAATAGAAAAAATAGACATTCATGAATTAATAAATCATTTTTAAAAAATACAAAATTCGCGATACTTTTTGAAGAGACTACGTATATAGATGAAGATAGCGTTTATAATTGAGGTGCTGAAGCGTAAGACTGATCACCTTACCTTCATGTAACAAAAAAAACGCTGCAATTGGTGATCGGTGCTCTATGCCCCATCGGGTGCGGAATGGGAATGATAATGATGATTGTTGGTGATATTAATTTCATAATGTGTGTTTCTTCATCAAAAGTTTAATTATATTCTTAAGACTAAAAATCAAAACATTATTTTCCTATCTGCAAAATACAAAATCTGTAAAAGCCAAACGGTGTTCTAAGTAAATCGATTTCCGAAGCCCTGAAACCTCAATCACAATTTTGACTGTTGGAAACATCGCCCTATCAGCACGTGACTAGAATTTCGTACGCCGTACAAGGCGCTGTAATTAGATTGTAATCTATACTCGCGAAGTATTAACAGCGTAGTTCTTGACCAAGCGGCGCATATTGCCTATCTCTCAACGTTTTCTCAAATAACTTTTGTATATTGAGAAAAAACCACCAGGGCCCCATTACAATGGGAAGTTAGCGTTTGTCTTCAATTTTATCTACCAAGTGAAATTAAGTTTTCTGTATGAAAAGCAAGATTATGCCAACATTTTTTTCTCCTAAACATGTTTACTTATAGGTTAATGACAAATATACTTTAAAACTATATTATGAGTTTCTCCAAATTTTTGTAGACAAGGACTGGATTCAACTCCCCGGAGAGCTGTTAATATAAACATATTACAACAGAGATGAAGAACATTTTAGAGAAGGTAGTATATCAAGAAAGGCATCCACAGCGAATGCCTTGAAAAAGTAGAAGAATTTGTGTATCTGGGAAGCAAGTTTTCAAGAGATGGAAGAGTAGAATAAGATGTTTAAATAAGAGTGAATTCGGCAACAAAAGGAACGGCGCACTAAGCACAGTAATTGGTAATAAAAATATGTAAATCAAAGCTAAATTGGCAGTTTACAACGGAGTTTTAGTCCCAACACTTATGTATGGAAGTGAAACGTGGAACTGGCAGAAGAAGGACAAAAGCCGAGTGAACGCGTTAGAAATGCGATATCTTAGACGAATGTGTGGGAAATCAATGTATGATAGGGTTGCAAATGATGAAATCAGGCGAGAATGTAAATCTGAGTCAAGTATAATTGACAAGATTTAGAAAAGGGGCTTTGAGACGGTTTGGTCATGCAGAATGGATGAACGACGTAAGAATGGTAAAACAAGTAAATATGGAAAAAATGAACGGTAAGACGACGACGACCAAGGAAGACGTGGCATGATCTGATAAACTAAAATCTAAAGTCTGGTCATGTCAAAAGCAGACATAACCGAACGGTATGTATGACAAGATGTATGAATGTGGAAAAAAACTAGGAATATATGCCAGGATAGACGTGTGTGGTGGTCCATTCTCTTTGCCTACCCCTACGGAGAAATGGCGTGTAGTGGATGGATGGTAGTGGTAGATATTAGCCATTTTAAGTTTATGAATAGTCATTGGCTGGTTTAAGTGGCCACTTTACTGATGAATCTCACCCGCATAAATAAGGGTTTCAGCCATTTAACTTCACAAACACCAACAGATGAAAGAATTGAAGAAATATAGATTTTCAGAATATGGGCGAAACGGTGAAAGTTACACGGTGTGGAAAATTAACACTTAAACCAGCCAATGACAGGTCGTACTCCTTATATATGTAATGCCCAGACTCCTATTCTACCTTCTTCAAAATGTTCTTCATCTCTGTTGTAAGATGTAAATATACTTTAAATGTTCATGCAAATATACTAATTTCCGTTGAAAATAACTCTGTTAACTTTTCATTGTAATCGGGGCCCAGCATGTGTAAGTTTGAAGTGTAATTGATCTAATAGATTATTGACTGACGTTTCGACGCAGAGATAAAAAAACTCACTGGGGATGAAACATTATAGTCTGAGTAAAATGGGCTAAAAAATAGTCTGGGCTATTAAAATTAAAAGTTTATTGAATATTTGTATGAAACCACTCACCGACTTTTTTGTGTTCTACAAAACATACCCGTCTCTTTGTTAGGACACAAATTAAATATGCCATCCCCTCTACCTTTTTCCAATTATTTCTCAAATAACATAGAATATTTTCATAATTTAATCAGTGCATGTTTTTTCTAATCAGTGCATGTGCTTATTAAAATGCATGTCGTGTTGGTTTTAATTTTTTGCGCAACAACTATGGTGAAGGTGTACAGTGGGTTTTTGCATGTTAGTTTCATTGGTGTCCTGACAAAGAGACTGGAACGTCTCGAAACCGGTAGAGATAGAAAAGTCGGTAAGTGGTTATATACAAATATTTAATAACATCTAGCAATATGTTTGTTTTCTTAAAAAAATAAATATTTAATTAGGCTTGGAATACGTAAATAACTTACATATTTCATGTTTACTATTATGCAAACATTTATTTGCGGGTTTTTAAAAAAGAACTGCACTCATTTTTGAAAATTTTAAAGTTATTTGCATTTTGAAATATTAAAGGCTCAAAGTTTAAAAGTTAAAGCATATACAACGTTTAAAATTCTTGATATTTAAAATGTGCAAAGTTTAAAACACGAATGTTGTTTACCTTGTATTTTTGGTGGACTTCCCGGATGAACCCGTACCTGAAAATAAATGAAAACAATTCTGGTTAAATAAAAGTTTTGTATCCAGTTTGCTACTGGTTGGTAGAAGTAAGAGTTAAATGCAGAAAGCGTTTGCCCTGTTTCCGTACGGAATCCAATGGAAACGTTTAACCAAATGAACACAACTATTCACAAATTAATAACTTGAGAATTCCAAACAATTACCCAACGCAACCCTTTGCAAAACGAAACAAACAAACAAACCATCACGCCGTTTCCTCGCAAGGGTAGGCAGAGAAGATAGAACGCCACATCATTATATCTTTGCATGCCGATCTCGCTTCCTCTACATTCATACATCTTCTCATGCACGCGCGCCGATTATTCTGACTTTTGACATGTCCATCTTCAAGTATTATTTGTTGGATTTGGTCATGTCTTTCTCGGTCTTCCTCTATTTCTGAATCCATAAACATTCGCATTGTAAATATTCTTACCCGTTTTTTCGCTGTCCATTCGTTCTACATGTCCAAAACAGCGCAGAGCTCTTTTCTTGATTTTGTCGATAATGCTTGTCTCAGCCTTACATAATGTACGGATCTCAACATTTGTGTATCTATCGTACATAGTTTTACCACATATTTGCCTGAGAGATCGCATTTCGACAGCATAAAGCCTACTTTCATCCCTGTTTTTCCAAGTCCATACTTCACTCCCATACATCAGGGTTGAAACCAGGACTCCGTTGTGAACTGCTAATTTTGCCCTTTGCCCTTTGCGCAGACGCTAAATTTAAAACTCACATTCGTTGTAGTATATTGATATACTCTTTGCCAAATAAAATGCTTGCATCATTAAGAATCAAAATAAAAAATAATGATAAAAATATATTTATTATTTATTAATAGGAATCGGAATATTTTATCACAATCAACCTTTCCGAGCCTAAGCGTGATAAAAATCCACAAGTCTCTGAGCGGGTATCAGAAATACCCCATCCAAAACGCTGTGAACACGAGTTAAAAAAAATGTCTTTTTATTGTCAATGAAGTTCTTATAAAAACTGTTTCATATTATTTCGAGTTTCTTGCGAAACTCATACATTTATTCATAAAATACTGTGGCCGGAAGACTTAACATAACATCGCACTGCTCTTGCTGCTACACGTTGAACAACACTGATCTAAGGTCACGTAATCCGGTAAGTAGGAGCTACAGCGAGGAATTGGGAGGGGGAGTTCATGTAAAAGTAACATAATATTTTAAATTCATTTTTGTGTAGAACTGATTGGAACCACCAATTATTTCTTTTTTTGTAATTTATACGTTGGCCTCGTGGTGTAATGGTTAACGCGAATGCCTAAAATACAAGAGGTCTCGGTTTCGATTCCCGACATGGTTGAATGAAATATTGATTTAAAAGAGTATTTTCACACTATAATATTTTACAGTCCCTGGACTGGTATCTGAAGCGAAAGACTGATCATCTTGCCTTCATGTAACAAAAATGATCAAGATACGCGGCAATTAAGCTAGGGTTTCCTAGGACAGCGGTGCCCGTATCTTAACGGCCGTAGTGAACGGTGATGCGGTGGACAGCCGTCCCAACAGTGACTAGAGAGTGGTTTCCTGAGAAAACGGTTTTCATAACATTTATTTACACCGTTTTCCTAGGAAACCACTCTCTAGTCACCGTTACGACGGCTGTCCACCGCATCACCGTTCACTACGGCCGTTAAGATACGGGCACCGCTGTCCTAGGAAACCCTAGCTTTAGCGTAACAATCCAGTGTCCTATGCACCATTAAGTGCGGAAAGGGAATAAGGATGATGATGAATTTATATGTTATAGGTATTAAAAATATAAATAGTTAAAATAAAATGAACAAAATATTGTAAGACGTCAATTCCCTTTATGTACATAAGAATTAATATTGTTGAAAGAATTTGGCACGATAATTTTAAATGGTTTTGATAGATTCTTAACATCATGGGGTAAGATTGTGCGAAAAATAAAATCCATACTCATCAAAATTGTAAATTCATTCAATTTTGATGAGTATGGATGAGATATTCAACAAAAAATAAAGGATTGCCCTGAACTGTTATCTTTTATCAACTTCAGAGTGCCTGGAAGAATGACTAGACAGATGCCACCGTTTTGTAGCAATAATTTATGGACAGTGTATACTTGTAATGCCGTATTAAACAGACTTCAAACTCGACAATAGTTATTCCCACGTATCGGATATATTTAGTGCAGGGTATTGTTCCTATAGAACAAACCATTTGAATTTTTTCAAAGATTGTGAATGGTAATTATATATATTTATTTTTACATTTTTTAATGATTACAAATTTTTATTCACTTTGCCCGGCTGTACGGAACAGTACTTACATTACTTTAAAATATGTATATATATTTTTTTTTTCATTTGTTTCTTAATTGTTTAAACTTCTACCAAATATGTTGTAAAATTTTTAGGTAGTTTTTTTGTTTATAAATCTTGGGTTAAAGGTAATTTATGTTCTTTTTTAAAAATCATTTCATCAAATATGTTCATATTTTGTAAAGGGTAGATTTGCCGTTTATGTTGATAAAATAAAATAAATATAAACTTTAAAAAAAATATAAAAAAAATTGTCCAATCTGATATGCAAAGGCTACATCCATATAAAAAAAATGTTTGTAGATAATTAAAAAAATAAGTAGGTGTTCCTCTTAGATTTGTTCAATAAACTATTTAGCGGTTAGTTGTACAAAATACCTGATTGTAGGACGTCGGTATGTACAAGCATTATAATGCTGTCTAATTCGATTACACTTGATTGAACAAGCTGTACTAATTAATGTCGCTAGATATGTTATTCCGACCAATTAATGCCTCCAGGAAGTAATGGTTCAAGTCACATACATTAATCAAGAAGATGCTTTCAAGTTTACGGTTCATCCAATTAAATACAACATAATAATTATTCCATGGCGTCAGCTTACTGCAGGGATGTAATGATTGTTTTGTATAAAATTTATAGATCAACATGGGTTAGGTTAGGTTAGGTTATGATAAAATTTAGTCTCAAAACAACAAATTTTAAAATCATTTTGATACGAAGTATCTATATATATCAAATTTCTCAGTTAATTATTATCTATTTATTTATTGACCAATGAGCCGAAGAAAAAAATGTAGATTTTCAAGACATGTAAATTACTTAAAAAATTTTTAACGTTTTTATATTATTAAATTTATTTAAATAAAGATACATATTTAAAAAAAAAATAAAATATTCCCTTACTCTATAAGGCTAAGAGCCCTGTGTTGAGTTAGGATGCAACAAATGATAATGATAGAGAAAATCCAAAAGAAGTTTCTGAGATATCTCTACATGAGAGAGTGCGGGTATTATCCTTGGCTCTACCCGACCGAGTTTCTCCAGGGTATGCTTGGCTACAACAGTTTAGAGACTAGAAGGAATGTGTATTTGACCACACATTTTTATCAATTGTTGCGCGGTATGATCGATAATTCTGAAATTATGATGAGCATTGGTTTGTATGTTCCTGATAATTACCTAAGACAGCGTCAGCATAGATTGTTTCATATTCCGATATTCAGGACCAACCTGCCTATGGTTATGCCCGTTGGAAGAGCTACCGCTATGTTGAACAACATCGCTCTGGATATTGATCTGTTTCATGTATCCGAAGGGGTTTTCCGGGGCAGGATTCTTCGACTCCTTTGACATGAGTCTCTTTCGTGTATTTTTTTTCCTTTTTTATAATATGTACGTATTGAATATATTTTTGTAATGTATATGTTATATTTAAAATAAATAAATTGAATTGAATTGAACAAAATAACAAATGAAAGAATGCATATTATTAAAGAAAACTACAAATAAAAAATATTACCTAATCATGAATCTTAATGAACATCTGTTTACTAATAAATTATATAAATATATGCAATGTCTCGCAGCAGTCTCCTACAATGGTCTCTTTCCTTAGACAATATCTAAACTTGTACACTTTCCCTTTAATCGACTTTCGTTTTGGAGAACATAATATGTTCTTCTAGGACATTAAACACTCTTGGGGCCACAAAAGACAAATTTCTTCAAAAAGCGAAAGTCGTACGTGTTTTTGGTATAAAATAATTCAAATTACAGAAGAACCTCGTACCAGCATTCTGCTGGGATCTCCTTTTGAAACTGCATGACCAGAAATGTGTCAATATCTTTTGTTAAGAAAATTATCTAATATCCAGGTACCTTCATAAATTGAAACAATGTCTCAAGTGAGAAAGTTAAATTACTTTACTTTAATATTATCATGTTTCGGTTGATATTAAAAATAGTTGAATCCTGACCAAACGATTTTTCACAAACAACGTTTTTCCGTAACAGATTATCGCAATTCGAATAATTATATTTAAAGGACGAGATCTAAATAATTAGGAAAAGAAAATGTATTTATTTATAAATAAAATAATAAGGGACTAAACAGTATCCATAAAAAATACAAATTTATTTTAGATTTAACCTAGTTTGACATAATGCATAAAGTTAATTTTTATTTTATTTTATCTATATTTTTCTCATAGAAGAAAAAACAATTATTGAATTTTAACAAAGGTTTCAATATGTAAAAATATTTATATGTAAATACTCAAATTCACACATACATATATGATTACATGCATGTATGTATAATATGGAAATATATAGGATGATTATTTTAGAACATATTATAGAGTTGTAATTAATACTGATGATTGAAATACCCTGCAGTTGAATCTCAACTAAATTTACGAAAGGTGCAATAAAATTAATATGTTTCTTAATTTAGATAAACGCCAGGTTATTTTTTTTTCTAAATGTAAGAAACCTTTAATGTTTAACTATTTGTTGAACCATGCAACAATTGTAACAGTTAACTTCATTAGGGATATTGTCGTTATATTTTATGATAAACATTTATCAAACATATTGACAAGATCTCAAAAAAAGCGCCAAGTATGTTGGGATTTATTTGCAGGGTTACAAACAAATTAAAAAATATCACACAAATCAAGTCACTTTATAGCTCCCTGGTTAGAAGTCGTTTAGAATATATTTCTCCAGTCTAGTTGCCTCATTATAGTGTACGTTCTGATTTAGATTTGCTGGAGTTGGTGCGTTTCCGAATACCCGGTCGACATACCCACCACAGATCTCCTTTTTGTTCTGCAAGTTCTAGGACCAACCATCACATGGACTCGCCTATCTTAAGACTTCACAGGTATGGTAATCAGTATGAGGACAAGGCTGATATTTTTGGTTCTGGACTTGATAGTTATAAAACGAGTCTGATTTCTTTTTTTCTTTCGCAGTATAATTCTTAAACTTTTCTTCATGTTTAAAAATGTTTTTTTTTTGCTTTTTCATATTTATGTATCTATTTCGTTAATATTTTTGGTTGCTTATGTGTATTTACCTACTTAATACTATTGTTATATGAATATGTAGTTATGTAATTTTATGCAATTTATATATGTATATATGTACATATGTATTTTTTTTTCATATTTTTGTTCAATATACGTTAAAGGCAATTTATGTCATTTATGAAAAAATTAATAAATATATAAACATTTATAATGAAGGTACTTGTTCATCTAAAAAAAAAACTTAAAATGTTTAATTGGAATATGAATATTTTTAACAAAACAACATTTAAGTTATTTTTGTACTGCCATACCGAGTTTAAATAATTTTGAAGAAATTGATTGATAAATACAACTGATTTAAATTCAATCCGTGATCTATTGTCTACGTAAGGGTTTTCATCAATTGTAATATATCTTTAAAATTAAATTAACTAAAAAGGAAAATAAAAATAAAAGCAACGAATCATCACACAACATCACACGGTCACTACAAAATGCACCACTGGGATTGGTCACACCGGATGTTGCTGGTTTTGAAATGAAACACGGTATGGATGTT
Source organism: Micrasema longulum (assembly GCF_059751315.1). Classification (NCBI taxonomy): domain Eukaryota; kingdom Metazoa; phylum Arthropoda; class Insecta; order Trichoptera; family Brachycentridae; genus Micrasema; species Micrasema longulum. Next base: position 201,821 of record NW_028278966.1, read on the forward strand.
GCTGATTTTGAGATTAAATCTGGGTCCATTTTTTGTCATATAGAATAAAAGAACAAATTATAACAAATTGGTCTGTAATATATTCTCTCTGATGAATCTCATAACATTTAATGTTCCTAAAACTCGAACGCGATGAACAAAGGCAGCGCTAGTTAATACTAACGAATCTTGTATTCATTTTTATATTCATTCGCCAATTCAAAGCTACACAAACCAAGCAATAAATTTAGCTCTTCTAATATCTTTTGCTGTTCAGTATTGAAATTCCAAGAAAGTTTTTTACTAACGACAGAATAATTAATTTGGTCATTTAGCCATTTTGTGTTCGAAGTGCATTATTTTTTGTGGTTTTATTTATATTATTTCATTTTTACGTTTGTTGTAAGAATTAAATAAATTAAATAATAAACAAGCACGATGATTTCTCAATATTTTTTTATTTCAAATGAAAGGGAAAAAAATTACCAAATATATTCGTTGGCCTTGTTTAGTAAGATACAAATTATTTACATACATTTTTGTATTGTTTTAAGCAATGTTTTCAGCATTTTACAAATATTTGAAGACTAGCTAGATTTCCTTCCTAGGGAGTTATTTAGGTATAAACTTAGGTAAATGTAAAAGAAGATGTATAAAAATTGGAAAACTGTTTTCAGGCGTTGCCGAGTAGGTGAATCGGTTCAGCCGGATAGTCTCGCCATTATAATAAAAGTTTCATTCCTTTTACTTCACAAAAGTCAACAGACCGAGGGGTTGAGGAAATGTGGATGTAAGCACAAAGACGCTTACGAAGACAAAATGGTGAATGTTACACAGTGTGTAAAGTGGTGCTTAATCCAGCCAACGACAGGTCATAAGCCTTTTATATGCTTAGATTTCCACATTCCCTTCTCTAAAATGTTTTCCCTCTCTGTTGCAACAAGTTAATATTTATTGTTTTATTGTCATGTCAAACAAAGCGGGCAAATAATGGTGAATTTTCAAAATTTATTTCCGTAGATAAATCGCAAAGGGACCATGCGTACTTTTTTTTTGGATTTTTTATTTTATTTATTTAATATTTTAATAATTACAAATCGAAAAAAAATTATACTTTTATTAAAAAAAAAAAAGAATTATTGTAAACTGTATTAAACTAAAAAAAATTAGTTTGTAGATGTAATTAAGGTTTTATTTCAGCTATTCTGAATATTCCTGAAAATACATTTTTTTTCTGCCACCTGACTACTTATCAATCCATATGTTTATTAAAATTATACTGCTAATATTTCAAATAACATTTATATCTAAATTTCTTATTATATCACAATAAAATAACTTTTTTTAAAACTAAATATGTAATCTAATGTTACCTGCATTATTTTTAAAAAAAAGAAACAATGCAAGTTTTTTGTTATTCAATATCATTAATCAGCAAACAACTTAGGGTCCGATTAAATAAAGCAAGTAACAAACGTGATTCTTATTTCTTAACGCTCTTTGTAATTATTATAAAACTAGTAAAGCAAAAACGTAAAGTTTCTAACATTAATTGGAGGCAATGCATTTTAATTTATTAAAATAAGACGATAGTTTTACGGTTTTGTTTTTTTTTCTTTAAAAAAAAAAGTGAAGTAGAACTCATTTATGATGTGTGATAACTATTTAAAGACACTTAGTTATCGCATTAAATCATTTTTTCTTTCTTAAAACGACTTTTCTGTTATTTCCTACAAAATGTAAAAACTTAAAATGCAACATATTTTTTATTTGAAAATTTTGTATTCATATCCTGGAGTGCAAATAAACCTACATTATTTTATTATATCCTGTACTTTAGTAGGGAAACGGATGTGAGAAGTGGGAAGTTGAAGAACCAAGTCAAGTATTTCTACTTCAGAAAGATGAGACTTCAAAGGCATTGTAAATTCTAATCTACCAACATTTTAATATAATTCATTTATTTTTCAAGTTTTCTTTTTGTAAAACCAATATTTATTTTCTATATTCATCCATTTTTTTAAAATTATTCTGGAACAAATGTGTATTTTATCATAATTTTTGAAAAACAAATTACTATCTAAATAAAAAAAATAGGAGAGAGAGAGAGAAGACCTCACGTCCTAAATTAAAATTTAAATTTTGTGGCTATTGAGGTCGTTTTCATAATTATATTTTTAGTATCACATAAAAAGTCACATGCAGCCTAGCTATATCGCTGTTAGCTGGAAAAAAAGTCATGCGCCTGAACATCGCACGAGATGCAATGCCGACACAGAGGGTCCTGTCAAAACTTTATTAAACAAAAACATAATAGAGATCGCTATTTATTTCACGCCAACAGCCTCCCAACGAATACGTGGAGTTTTAATCTCTAGAACTCTTGATTGTTAATTGTGATAACCATCGTAATTTTCATTGCGTATCATTTGAGAGTCATTTCTTGCATATTTCTAAAAAACTCTAATTAACTCGTATCAAATCGGGATAATTTTCCTACGCATCTTTCCTAACAAACAAAATAAGCACTAACTTCTATTGAAAAACGAATAATAAATTGATACATCTATCGCTCAAATTGAATTGCTTTTGAATATAAAAAAAATAACAAAAACGTCCATGTAAGGAGAAACGCTTGACAAAGCATATTTTTATAAAATTAAATAAAAGTAAGTAGAGATCGAATCTGTTTTTCTATTTAAACAATAAAAAAATATGAAACGCTACCAAACAACCAACAATGCATACCCAATCATTTACTTCTACAACGAAAATACACTTATTAACTTTATTTTCAGTTTGTTTGTGAACTGGATTGCACCCCCAGGTAGTCATTCAGATTAACAAATTTCAAGAGGGATGAAGAATATTTTAAAAAAGGAAACATGGCATTAATAGGGCAGACCTGTTATTGGCTGCTTTATGTGATCACTTTACAGACCTTCTAACATTTATCATTTTAGCTATTTATTCTTGATAGCTTAAGTAGTGCTATTTCCGTAAAAATCACTTCAAGGGCGCCCGCACCGTACAATAAACATTCTCACACTTTTTGCAGCTACAGAGCGCATAGGCGGTTGGGATTCAGTTCCTTTTATTGAATTATATAAAAAAAATTAACCCAGAAACCAGATTGCGATACATCTTGAAGCTACAGAGCGCATGTACGGTAAGAAATCTAGCCCCTATTTACATTTTACAAATAACGCGACTGGTGTGTTTTTAACAAAATTACAGATAGACTAGATCACGACATATCCCGCAGCTACAGAGCGCATGGACGGTTAGAAATCTTGACTTTATTTCCTAATAGTTAAAGTTTATGTTAGTAGAGTGTTAGTTAGAAGTTTATGTTATCTTGTTGGTTAATGAACACATTATCAAAGCAAAGTCTTGCAGCTATAAAGCGCATGGACGGATGTAATTCTAGCAACCTTAAAATTCATCAAACAAATAAAAATTAATAAATCATGGAAAGTAATATATTTGGCAATTCTAAACATGCATAAGCACTTTTGTGCTAGTAAACAGTAAAATAAAACAAACAAAAAGAGCATTCCTCAACGTAATTTATAGTTAGAACGATATGCCTATCTTTTAACTTTTATATTTCTTTAATTCTTTTATCTGTTCATTTTAATGAAGTTCTTATGACCTATAAATGCCTAGACTTACTTTTTTTAAATAAATATTCTTCATCCCTTTAGTAACTTGTCAACTATTTAAATTAACAACTTTTGTATTTGCAATTACATACATAACTTTTTAAAAATCAATTTAACTTTTCTACAATTATACGTTGTTCCGACGTGAACTGGTGAATCGCCGACGGACAGGAATTGAATAATCATAAAACGAAGTTATCGCGATTTTCTCTAAAAAGGGTTTTTGTCAAATAAATTAAAAATCCACTTTCATTCTTATAATTTGTATGCTGAGAGAGGATCTTCAGATAATGTTACATCTCCTAGATTCTGATTAAATTCTTTACACTTACGACGGAATACCCATTTCTGATGAAATTCTTTTGTGTTGATTTGCAAGTGAAATGTATTTCATTGAATCAATCCTTTTTCAATCCATAAAAACTGGCAAATACATAATATGGAACAATAAGACGGAAATACTGTGTCCTGGAAATATCGAGAAGCCCTTCTTCGCGAGCAATATAATGTGATGAGCTAAACCAGGGGTACTGAAACATTACTTCTTGAAACAAATAACAATATTTTGAAATAGTGACAGTATTTGCAAATAAAAATGCGTTTTTACAACTAATTTTACATATTGAGGGAGGTGATGGTGAAGATTTTTATTTTATATCTTCAAGCTCAAAATAAATGCACTCAAAACACAAACCATTATAGTCAGCGAATGGAAAGGTACCGATGTCCAACTTACTATTGACAGTAGTGCAATTGAACAGGTCTCCCGTTTTTAATACGTGGGCTGTTCGATGAATGATGAGTGGAAACAACACTTTAAAAAAAAATAATTAAGAATTTAGACAGCAAAGTCGACCTTTTACAAAATGCAAAAACTCTTTTGCAACCAAGAACTAAGATTGAGAACGACATGTAAAGTTGTAAAAACATACGTGTTATCCTTGCTGTTGTATGGAGTGGAAGGATGGACTCTTAAAATCTTCGTGATAAATACAATTCAGGCATTTTAAATTAAATTGTACAGGAAAATGCTACGTATCTCAAAGGAAGATTAAGTTCTAACAAAAAGGTACTGAATATAAAGGAAAAAGATAGAGAACTGTCAATAGACAAAAAATAAAAAGCTGCGTACATTGGCCACAAATTCCATGGAAAAAAATATACCCTTCCATGGCTCATAGTGGAAGGAAAGAGAGATGGTAGACGGAGTATTAGATGTTAAAGAGCACCATGGCTCAGAAATCTTTGGCAGTGGTTTGGGATACCAAATGCGGAAATGCGGAAATGCCGATCAGATCGGATAAAATTCAAGTGACGATCGCCAACTTTTAACAGAAGCGGCTCGAGATTTTGTTTGTTTTTTAATAAAATTTTCTTCTTGGGTCAAACAGCACTATACCGTTGCTGCACTTTATATGTGTAGTGGTTGGTGCATTTGTCTACCATGCTTAAGATCTTGAGTTTGATTCATAACAGGGTAGAAGAAAAAAATGGTTTTGAAAATGGTTCTACACTGCAATATTTCGTTGTTCCTCTAGCCTCCTGAGGCGTGACTGACCTTACCTTATATGTGCAAATCCAAATACCAATTGGAGTATCAATCCCTATGTCCTCGGGTTTGGATAAAGATATGATACTGATAATGATGAATCATACGAAATACGTAATTTAGTGAGTTTGCCAACAAAAAAAAAGATTAAAATATCATGTCATAACAAAGTTATATTTTTGATTCATGAAAATATCTTTGGGCATTTGAGTATTCGTATTTTGGTTCATTTATTTGCATTCTTATTTTTTATTACGGATGGTATTTCTTTCTTTCCATTTTCAATATACTTTCACTAAGGTTAATTGATTACTTTTAATATTACATTTTTACCTGTTATTTTTGGGTAGGTCTAAATACTGTTTTATTTATTTTTTCCAAATATAATTTTCTTGTAATTATAGGTATAAAGAAACAAAAAAAATAGTTGATTGATAACCTTGGCATGTAATATAATTATGAAAATTTCACTGGTCGATTAGAGTTAACTTTATTTTGTATACCCTAAAATTATCCTAAATACAATAAAATAATGTAAAATATTTTTTTTAATAGCGTGTAAAATTCGTACGCGTGCCAAAGATTTACCACTTCTGACATATATGAATATTTTCGAAAGTCTAAAAAGGTTTTATTTTTGTCTTTTTCTTCTTTGTAACTCGCGTTATGTTCATGAACATTCTATTTTTTCGAATACCTCGTCCGCCGACAAAGAAATTATTGTTGCGGAGTGATGTAAATTTCTATTCTTTGGCATTACAACAGGCCAGGAGGCCCAATTACAGTGGTGAATTACAGCACAGAACAACCGAACTTACGAAAAATCAAATTATTTGATTTTGTTCACACCGGGAATCGATCTCAGTACCTTCCGTGGTGCGTCAAATATTATGCTTTGTTCAAAATCTTAACGTAAAATTTTATATCACGTGATTTGTGATATTAATCAGATGCTCTTTACGTCCCACGCTCCGCTTGAAAAAAAATAAATATTTTTAATGGAAACTGAATTGATTATTTTATCTACAATTTCTTAATTTCTACATATTAAGTTTTTTTTATTGGACTTTTAGTAATGCTAAAATAATTTAAATTGAAATTTGATACATTTTTTAAAAACGAATCCTTACACAAAATGCACCACTGTTGGTAAATAGCGCAGAGTTTGAAATTCGCAAAAATAATTCTTTATTTGAAAAAAAAAAGATTTTATGTTTTAAAAATTCAACCAAAAACACGTGCCTAGGTATCTAATTAAATTCGATATTTTAATATTCATCATTTTCAGTTTTGAAATTCAATTATTAACAAGTACTTAGGTACCTATTTATCAATCAAAACTCTTTTTCCTTCTATACGGTCAGTTTTTGCACGCTTTCACGGCACAGTAATTTTTCTTTTCTTTTAGTTTCGAATTAAATGTCAAGGTCACGTCAAAACCAACTAGCGTTTTAAAAATTACTTACTTCGCGTTGAGCCTGAGTTAAGTTTTATAATTTTAGAATGCTCGGGGTAAAACCAGGTCTCACTTTCCTTCATTAACACGTTTTCCCATATTTTATCCATGGTTTATGGCACCCGAGTAGTGGTACAACTATGATTTGAACACAACGAGGACTTCTAGCCATTTGCATGAGGAGATGAAACGAAAAACTAACCTTATTACGAATATATAAATAGCTCAAAAAATTCCAAAATAAATAACGCGTGTCTTTATTTACGAAAAAATGTTTGTTCAACCAGCTAATATGTAACAAGCAAAGTCTGTCAGGTCCGCTAGTATGTGAGAAACGTAGCTGTTGATTATCCGAATATAAAAAAAGAATGAACATGAGAATGAACGAATGAACATGGTGATGAAGAAGAAGACAAAAAAAATAAGAAGGAAAAGAAAAATAAGAAGATATATATATATATAATATACTGTAAATGTAGTTATATGCGCTTAAGTATTTGATTTTCAAATAAATAAAAAAATATACAGAAATAGTACATGAACTTGGTAACATATCAAAATAAAAATGAAAAAACAAATATTGTAATGGACATTATTTTATACAATTTTAAAAGACACTCTTGTCCCTCCGTCTAGTAGGGACAACGAATCGTATATTTATTCTGCAATATTTTCGTAGATCATTTGTTATTTAAGAATCCTTGAACTTTCCTCCCTTACATGGATTTCATCTTTAACTTCGACCTTCGGAGGAATAACTTCAGAAAATGAGACATTCAAAACAAATAAATTCTGACTAAAAGTCCGTAGCGTATGGCATTTTAGTATCTTGAAAAAATCCTCTCAACGTTGTTTTGTATACTTCGTTATCCTTTGACTTTTTATAGAACGTCTTTCGAAGAAAAACAAACAGTTAATTCGAGCTTATCGCGTAACTTATCTTTTTTATGAATGTAGAAAAAATTATGTTTTGCTTCACAAAAAATAAATATCATATCGTACTTTAAAATAAATATGCATAAGGTATACCTAAATGGATTCTTTTCCACGGTGTATTTTTTAAATATACTTCGTTTTTTCGTTTATTTAGAATTTCGTTAATTCAAAACATTCTCAAACTTTACGGGAAAAAAAATCACAACTGTCAAGAGCGTGGTCTGAGTTTTTTTCATACAAATGTATTTCCTTATTTTCATCCTGGATTATGGCACTTTTTCTATAAGTGTGTCCCTATTTTTGTATATTTTTTTATTATGAGAACTAGGACATAAAATCCATTTTATGAAATATGATACATAAATTATAGTGAAAACATACAAAAATCTTAACCTACTAGATCATAGGCCAGTTGATATTTGACCTTAAATAATCCAATTAATAACGAAAGGAATCGGGTGCTCTAACGAGAGTTGAACTGTCAAAATGTGAATGCCGTTTTAAGCGGGATTACGGATTGTTATCTAACAGACAAAAATATGCGCTGTAGAGAAGATTCCCAGCAATTAGAAAACCCAATATTATTTTTTCATTTATAAAAGGAAAAATAAAATCCCAAAATTTGTGTTCGTTTTAAAATACATTCGGTCTTATAAGGTTAAAATTATGAACACTTTTACTACCCAAAAATCCTTTTAAAAATAAGTTTTTCTGCGTATTAGTTTATCGAATAAAAAATAATGCAATACATGTATTATTAACAAATAACAACAGAGATGTAGAATATTAAAGAGACGGAAATATGAAAATCTGGACATTTACAAGGCTTATGACCTGCCATTGGCTGGTTTAAGTGGCCGCTTTACACACAGTGCAACATTCAGCGTTTTGCGTATGTTTCAACATCCATGTTACTTAAATTCTGCCAACTGTTGATTCCAGTAAGGTTGAAGATGTAAAATCTTTGCTATTGTGAAGATATTCATCTAGTTGAATTATTTTACATACTAGGCAACGCCTGAATACAATTTTATAGTTCTTCTTGGGCCAGTTGGTTTAATTGGGAAATATTACGTTTTATGAATACCGCTAAAAATATATGAAATGGATTTAGAATAATTAGTTGTATTTTCAAAATCAATATGGATATTGTGGTGAAATGTTTTTGTATAAAACTTAACAAAATATTTTTTTTAAAATTCACTAGAAAAACGCGACATGTTTAGCATTGATAGATGTGACGTCAAGATTTAAGACGGTGTTTTAATAAAATTTGAAAGGGCTTGGAAGAAAGTTAAAAACGAACATTAATCATGACGTATTAGGGACGTAGACAATGCAATTACTGTTTTCGTGGGAATTCAAAATTACAAATTTCAAAATATTTTTTTGCCACTAATAAGCAAAAAAATATACATATATATCAAACACCAGTATTACTTTAGAAAAGCAAACGAAAGTGATATTTCCCTACCAAAGATTCGTATGACTTGGATTCGTTACACAAAGACAAGTAAAGACAGGGCTACATTATTATGTCGTGCTGTGGATCAGTATATAATAGGCCTACCACACACTCGACGAGTGGTATGGGAAGTAGCGAGAAAAGGAGGCAGAGACGTAGTGTGGCAACATTACTCGTCATGTCGCACGTCATGCTTCTCGTCGTGCCCACTGCTCCCTATTTTGTTGGTTTTAAACGCGAGTCAAAGGACTGGCAACATAAGCGCGAGTGGATAGCCTCATAATCGTGCGGTCGCAGTACGCATCAAGCGCTCACACAAGATGCAATGGTCAGGCGTAATGGTCAGCGCGTTTGCCTACTGTACAAGAGGTCTCGAGCTCGATTCCCAACATGGTTGAAATAAAAAATTATTTAAAAATCGTGTGTTTTCACCTTAGAACATTTCAAAGCCCCTGGAATGGTATCTAAAGCGTAAGACTGATCATCTTACCTCCATGTACCAAAAATGATCAAGATACGCTGAGATTAATTTACCAATGCAGTGCCCTATGCACTACTAGGTGCGGAACGGGAATAATAAATGAATGAACATAATTAACGTAAGTTTTGTCCGTTTTTTTTCAATTTTTTTAACACTTACCATTTAAAGATCACCAAAAGTAAAATAAAATGGTAAAGGTATCATCACTTAAAATATTGTTTTTTGCTCTACAAGATATTGCGATAGTTTTTACGTTACAATTTTTATTTTATTCGATAACAAGCCTTTAAAATGAAATGTCAAATAGACGAAAGTGATCATTTTCGACACCCTTTCTGTTCGTGATTCAAAGAAAAAAAGCTGCAAACGTGATATTTGCGCAGTGTACAATGAAAATGCTATGAATAATTGGCTCATTTGTTGTAAAATGATGAAGGTAAAAACAATTATTTATTTATTTTACTTTGTAAATTTATTTCATAAATAAGTGTATATATTTAATACCAAGGAATCGATATAAAACTAGTAAATTAGAAAATGAATACGACGCGTTCTCTGGTTAGGATAGTCTCTATTATTAACTAGTTTGTTGTTTTCTTTGTCGGGTTTTTTTTGTTTTTTTTCATTTGAAAAAAACGTAAACGACTTATGTTTATGCCCAATGCGTCAGCCAATAAAAGGTCGTAAGCCCTGTGAATGTACAATAAAATTAATTATCCCGACAAGAAACCTCAGACAAAACTTACTTTTTCATACTAATAACCATGGAATTCTACTATGGTTTTCATTTCCCTACGCCCAAAATTCTTATGTTGGTCTGCCAACAAACATATTAATCTTGATTAATTGATATCAAGTTGTCTTCTTTCACAAGATCACTGAATCAAATAAAATTGTAAACACCTCTCTGTTATAAACACCTCTCTCCCGCTTCCACTCCCACAAAGTATACTATATACCATTTTGACCCACTACTTTCTTTTATAATAATTTTCTATGAATACGTATGTCCTTAAAAATGCCCACTGGGCGTAAATACAATTAAATAAATGCCTCAACTACAATTTTTTCTTATATAAAACGTTTTGCATCTCTGTTGTAATTGGTTTATCTTAATGACACCCTAGGGGGTGAAACCCAGTCTTTTGTCTACAAACATTTGAACAAACTCATAATATATTAATTGACATATTTTCTGTTATTTTTTAATCTTTACATATGGTTCACTGATCATGTTTACAAAAAGACCATAAAGAGAGAAAACGTTTACTCCAGCACCTATCAAACGCATTGAGATCAATCTTTATTGTTCTTTTGTGAGATTTATAAGACAGTTTGAAACCGCGATTTATCTAAATCCCCGGAGACCATTTATTTTTATTTTCCCTCGCAACATAAAAAGTGCAGCCGTTTTTCTTGAAATACGAAAACGAGGTTACCGCATAAAGATGAAAAACAAACTGGCTAATCTTTGCATATAAAAGGCAATGTTTGTATGTGTGTCCTCGGTGGACTGAATAACTAAAAGACCGATTTACGTGCGGTTTTCAGAGAAATTTAGATCTTTCCATTAGCATATTTATAGCTCTTAAAACATTTAATTTTTCAATGGAAAAACAATTTAGAGAGTAAATGTTTTTTTCATCGTTCACATGGGCTGCATTCGCCGAAAATGCATAAAAAAATAATTGGAAAGATGTTATTTTTTGGGTATAAAAAAAAGAGATTAAATGTTTACAAACAACATATGTTTTTAATGAATCCTTATCAGATTATTTTCATAATTACTTATAATTTCTGCCCATTCATTTTTTATAAATGATTTTTTTTGTAACACTAAAAAAATATTGATGACATTCAACGCATTTTGAAAATCACATTCTTAAATAAAGGGCAGCCGTGTTTGTGAGAAGAACAGTGTAAGACATTTGCAAAAAGATTTCTAAAAATAAATTATGTAAAGTGTTGAAATTCAACCGAAAACAAGAACCTAGGTACCTACTTACCAATGAAAAGTTACAACATTTTTGTGAATGTTTATTTGAACGGTTTTTATATGCTTTCACAACAAACAAGCGTTTTTTTTCTATTTAAATGTCAAGCTCACGTCAAAACCCGGCTGGCGGTTAAATAATGACTAAATACGCATTGGGCATGACAAAGCAATTGGACATGAGATAAGTGTCATAATTTTATAGGACTCAGGGTGCGTCTATGTGTATTTATAAGTTGATAGTTTTATTTAAGAACATCAAAACTGTTTCTGTGGTTACATAAAAGCAATATGAAGTAAAATTTTGTAATTATACATAATAATGTTTAATTTTAAGAGGAAACGCGGTCCAACTTTTCTTCATCCAAACGTTTTCCTGTATTTTCTCTATAGATGATGGCACTATAAGTATTTACTATCGGAATGTCTCAATAATTTTGCCTTACTGATGAATAGTTTATTATGGTAACCAGAACCATTCAATAACCCATAAAAACGTATTGGTTTATATGCGGTCTTCGGGCGCACGGTATTTAAATGTGACAACTATTTTTGTATAATAATACAAAACGTACTAATCCAGGAAGTTTTATTTCGATACTCTGTTTTAAAATAATTACAAAATCTGTTTGGTTTAAAGGTGTGGAATATGGGACAATAAAACGTTGATTTTGCCTATTTTAGTTAGTCATAAAAGGTCCGACATACAGTTGTCTTTTTCGTATAGCATTAGGAAGGCATCTTCAAGACAGTGACAAAAAAACAATGTTCAACTACGTTTTCATAAAATCTCCCTGTCACTGCATATCCTCACAATGTATTTCATTCGAAACACAAAAATTAAAATTTACATTTACATGTCTAGTTTTAACTAAATACAATATTCGATATCAAACTTTCGACTCTATTTATTTAATACTATGTAATACCAAAGCGTTGCCGGGTTTAGCTCATATTATATAAAGTTGAATTGACGAATTTTTGCAAGATACAAATTGAAAAAGACGGTACAGAAAGTCTGATAACAATTACGAATACTTATGTTTTTACTTGCAAAGTTTTAAAAAAAAAAATGTGAGTCGTACGACTTTAATTTTGCATGAAAATGTTTTAAAAAAATATATGCTTAGAATTATCATACCTTTTCATTGCTTTTTAAATATCAAAAGAATAATGAAACGCAAAAAAGAAAAAAAAAACCTTACTTAATGTCGGTTTTTCGAAGACATGAAATCAAATAAAAAGAAGATTATTTTACAAAGGCAAACATACAGGTATGAAGCGAAAGTAATCTCAGGAAAGAAGCGAAATTTCAAATTGATATTTTTATTGAACGAGATATGATTTTATTACGGCGCAGAGACGCCGAATTCTGGTAAATGAGAATTGAAGTATGAAATATAAATATTTAAAATGTATTAAAGTAGAAAGAAAACGTTTAACTAATTTCGCGTAATAGATGCAGTCAGCATATATTCGTTTCATTTATTTGTTTATTTATAGTTTAAATGATTGATTTGTATTGTGAGAGTTTGATTTCATCATTATACCCCTGCCCACACCCAATGGCGAATAGAACAATGCATCGGTAATCCAAACGCAGTTTTCATCGATCAGTTAATGAGATCAGCTATACGCTTCAGGTGCCAGTTCAGAAACATGAATTATTGCAGTGTTGGGCCACCTTTTAAATCAATATTATTTCATATCGATCATCCCTGGAATCAAATCAAGGAGAGTAACTATCGAGTAGACTGCACTCTACCAGGATTCTGGTTTAATTTCACACCCAAAACTGTATTCTGAATCCGAAATTCGATAAAGTCTAACGGGTTACAGTTGTTAACTTTCATAGACAATATTGCCTCATAAAATTTTGGCTTATTTGGACGATTTGCTTCTGTGAAATAGTATTTTTATTGCGGCATTTATTTGTAAAGCACATTTCGCATTGATAAAAATACGCTTTCCAACTTCTGAATATCAAATTAATTTTTAAGCCACTCAAGTGAGATGCCTGTCAGATAAATTTTCTTCCAAATGTAGATTGTGAATTCAACATTCTGATCATTTTCCAAGAGAATGGTCAATATGCATTCACGTCTCTGTTCGTTATAATAAAATGAATATCTCTCTTGAAATGGAGTGCAGTCTTATCAATGCATTTTGTCGGTACGTATTTTTCATCTATTTCTTTATTCGTTTGATTCGAAATAATGATATAAACTTTTACAAAATAGTATGTATATTACCAATAAACTTATAAATCTTATTTTTAAATAAGATTTTCATTATTTTTTACTCAATTTTTTTTACTTCACTTCACCAACTAACTTTCCAATTTACTCACTAATTTTTACTTTTTCCACATCTACTTTTAGTTTCAATTTTTATTTATTTTATTTTTGTATGTTAATCAAATTAGTTCGGTTTGTATAAAAAACTTTTATCAATATTCAGTACATCACATTTTATAAAAAAAAATGATACAAAAAGTATTTTTAAAATAAAAATGGGATATTTATATTATTTACAGACTTTTTACTTGTCTGTCGTAATATGATTTTCTATGGAATTTGAAATTAGTTTTATTTTATGTATTAAGACATGTTGTTTTCCTGTTAATTTTTTCAATAAAAAAACTAAAATAAAACAAACATAAAAAAAAATATACATTTACTGAAATATTTGAAGGTAGAAACGTTCAGAAAATAAATTGTCATGGTTATAGAACAACGACGCATATTTCTGAAGACGATAATTCAATAAGTACAAAATTATATCATTTGATGTTCGATTTAGGTACATATAAATATTTTTTTTAACTACGGAATATAAAACTTTTTTAAACATCTTTTCAAGATCAAATAATATTAAGCAATGTCAATGTTGCATTTTCCCACATTCGTCGTTGTTTTACGATCACAACAAAATATTGGTTTTTAACTCTTTTTCTTTTTCTGCCCTACTAAGCTTAAAAGTCGCAATTTAAAAAAATCCTTTTTCCGTTTTCTTTTTTGTAATAGATATTTGATAGCCTCAAATATTTACTGAGCCATCAAATCATTTCGGTTTCTCAAATTTCTTCTGTATATAAAATATAAAAACAAAAAAAATAATGAAATCAGATTAGAGCAACCCATGAAACAGAAATTTAATGTAAAATTTGCAATTCAGCAGATACAATTTTTAGGCTTAGCATAGCAATATTCTTATTCTTAAAGGCGAGGGTCAGTGGCATACAAGCTCCTAACGTCGCTGCAACCTGTGAAGATCTACTGTGACGGGCCTCCGTGCAAAGTTCTTGCCCTCCTAGCCCAGGTATTTAACGAGTCTGGCTACTGTGTGGAAGGTGAGAGTTTGTATTTTGCTAAATTTCCCCCTCCAAGCCCAGATCCGAAAACTAACAGATTATTAGGTAGGGGGCGAGCTCTTTAACATCTTCAGATTGAACCACCGGTCATCCGAGTATGCGGCTTGTGTATGCTTGTTTCCTCGTCAGCACTGCAGAACCTACATCTAAAAGTTTCAAAAAGGTTTATTATAGCAAGGTGTTTAATCTGCAGAGCCCTGGACGGGCTTTAGAGTAATCCTCACTTTATGAGGCTGAGCTTTATTAAGTCAAAAACTTAACTTCGCAAGTACTTTTTTATAATTTCCTTCGAATGGTGCTGACTAGGTTATTTTTGCCAAAGCATCTGCATCGCTCTGTTTTCTGACCCATGACCTATGCATGGTATAAGGAGCACATTTTAACAACTCAAAGTAAGGCTCTCAGCCTATTGGGTCTATTGGGCCAATTGGGTCTATCAACTCCCCTCCCGAACCATTAAATTCACACTTATGGGTAATCTATGAAATATTTTTCTGTGAATGCCTGCAAAATCATACACCGAAATTGACGTTTATTACTACTGAAAAAGAAATGATTTAAAATTAAAAAAATCATGGAAGTCTAAACATTTTGCAGAGCTTGTGGCCTATCATTGGCTGGTATGCATTTAAGCTAAACTTACTAACTACAACTCAAGTCATATAAACTTAAAAGGAACATTTGAAATGCGTTTATAATAATTATTTTAATTATTTGGACAGTTAAAAACGTTTAAAATCGAGAATTTTACCCGTCAATTAGTTCAACAACCCTTCGTGTTCTGTAAACATCCTTTTGTGCCATTTAATTAAAAGACCAGCCCATTAAAATCAAACACAGATAATCACGAAATCCACCCACCCAAAAGTCGATTTTACTTTTACTTTACCAATGGAAAACAATAATGGAATCTATTTAGATTATTATTCAATAATTTTTAAAACTGCGGCCTTTTTTGATTTGTTTAAATAATTATTTATTAAAATACGTTATGGAAACTGAAGAACACTTTTGAAGATTGATCAAACGAAAAACAGTCTTAAAATTAATTGTACAAGGTTTAAAATTTAGCACGTAAATGAAAAGGATTTAATGAGAGGTAATGTTTGCAATAATGTTTCAATAATGTCTGGCTGAGTTAAAGGTAGAAAAAGCCGAGATAGAATCCCATATAGATGGACTGACTAAATAAAGGTGGCTACGGGGCTAAAATTTGATGAGTCAGTACGTCGAGCTGAGGACAGACTGGAGTGGAACAGACTAATCAGAAGTGTTCATGGTGATCACGATCCTCAGCATTGAGGGACCGACTTGGAAGAAGGAGAAGAATGTTTGCAAATAAGTAAAAAAATTGAAAAAATTTAAAAATACGGATGTTTGAACATAGGCAGATTGGTGAATATTACAGAGTCTGTCAAATGGCCACTTAAACCAGCGAACAACAAGTCACGAGCCCTGTAAATGACTAGACTTGCATATTTCTTCCTACAATTTTTTTGCCATTTCTATTGTAGACATTATATTTAATATTATGTAAATTAAATGTTTAATATCTGATCTGTTTATTGCTACAAGTTCAAAAATTTAATTTCCAAAAAAATTTTTTTTAGCACTTTTCAGATCGTAGCGTAGAGGTGCAAGACAAATTGAGGAAATCATAGGCCATATCATGGAAATATTCTCTAGTCGAACCAGTTTGACCTTAATGAATATACGTAATAGGGGTGTTGATAATGTTTGAACCATTTTATTATAAGGTAAAATAGCGCGTAGGCGGACGTGTTGGTATTTTGATTAATTGTACTTGCACGTACCTACTAGACGTCAACATTCTAAAACACGATGATATAAAAAACATAAACTTTCTGGAAGGGAATTTGGACGTCTATGCATTAACTAGGCTTGTCGTTGGCTAGTTTGAGTGGCCACATTACAGGATCTGTAAGATTCACAAATTTGCCTATGTTTAAACATCCACATTTCTCACATCATCATTTTTTCACTCTGCACATCCCAATTTAAAAACGGCGTGAAGGTTCGTTTATTCAATTTTTTCACAAAAAAGTATAATGCACTTTTGTAAATAAATTTAATATAGGTCATAAGGAAGAATGGCAATATCCGATAAAGGCCCCTCATATTATTTGCAAAACTCTCAGTGAAAGGGGCAGTAAAAGCAGTAGTGTTAAATTCAATTAAAATTGCGGTATATGAGATTGAAAGAATTTCAAATTTTAATTGACAAAAAACCATTGCGTTTTTTTATGAGTGAAACTGATTGGAAAACCCACGGTTTCACGAGTATGTGGAGGATGTACTTTTACTGTAGAATTTTGTGAAATAAAATAATTGAAACGTTTATTGATGGAGGAGAGATTCGTCTTGCTGAATTATTTAACCATCTTAATATTCTAGATAACGTACAAAGGTCCAAATTTTTTCCTTACTGAAACCAGCCAATGACAGGAGATAAGCCCTGTGAATACCTAGACTTACATGTTTTCACATCTAAAATGCCGTTTATCTCTGTTTGCAATATGTTAATTCTAATAACTCCCTGGAGGGTTAATCCAGTCATTTTGAAAAATTTTAATTATTGTTTATGAACGATTTTGTTAAAATAATATTAAATATTCAATAGATGTTAAGTAATGTGAACAAAAAATATGCGTGCTAGAATTTCAGTTAATTAATATCCATTCAGGTCTTAAATCCTGTGTACAAAGGTCAGAAATCACCCTCAAGGCTGAGTAACGCTCTTGATATAAAATTCTACGAAGCGTTATTTGCCAACTGTAAACTAATTAATGATAGACCCTTAAGATTGTAAACATTCATTTCTGTTAATTCCACTCTCCGGTAAAAGGGATGATTGAAAAGAAAAATTAAGCCTTACATGAAAAGATTTTAAGCTCTTAAGTACTCGTTCTTGTAGATTTAATATTCGTTTGTTTGGTAAAATGGAAAAGTTTGAACTAAGCCCATCCCTTAGGACGAAAATTTGGTTTCCCGGTAACGTGTAAAGTAAAGCATAAATTATTTTTAGAATCGTAAACGAAAATCAAAAATATTTTGAGTTGGTAAAATTTTTAAGACATATGGACTAGAATTCACCCCTTAGGGATTTATACGGATTGATATATTACAACTGAGATTGATAAAATTTTAATGCAGATATGGAGGTCTAGACATATATTGAGCTAATGACAAGTAAACCAGACATTGATAGATCATAATCCCTGCAAATGCCCCGAATTTCGTTTTATTTTCTCTTAAACTTTCTTCATCTCTGTTGTAACATATTAACGATTTGAAAAATACTCATACTCATACTAAAATACTAAAAATCATCTAATGTTTTAAATTTATAATCATAAATTTTTATGAACAAGTATTTTAATATAAACAATATTAAGAGTTTTTCCAAATTTTTGTAGACAAGGACTGGATTCAACTCTATGGGGAGCTGTTAACATAAACATATTACAACAGAGATGAAGAAAATATTAGAGAAGGTAATATAAAAATTAAGGCATCTACAGGGCTTATGAACTCTCACTGGCTGGTTTAAGTGGCCACTTTATACACTGTGCAACATTCACAATTTTGCCCATATGTTAGCATCTTTAACTTCACAAACATCAACGGATGAAAGAATTGAAGAAATATAGATGTTAAAATATGGGCAGAATGGTGAATGTTACACAATGTGTAAAGTGGTCACTTAAACCAGATAATGACAGGTCATAAGCCCTGTAGATGCCTAGACTTCTATATTACTTTCTCTAAAATGTTTTTCGTTGTAAAACAATCACTATTCTAGTACCATTATTCAAGGAAAAAATACGGAAATACGTTAGTACGAAAAAAAGGCAGACCGCATTTCCTCCTAAGTTGTAAAAAAATTTGCGCTTCTTAGTGGGGAAATATGTTGTGATCTCGGGGTTAACTAATGGTATTTTTTAAATAAGTAAGTTCTAAAATTACTACCTATAGTTAATATTTAAATATACCGTTTTAAGAAAATAACCTATTCGGGAAAGAAAGACAACCCATCCGATGTTTTTACTTGCACATATTTGATTTTTAACCTCTTAAATGAAAAAACAGTATGATAAATATTCTTCAGTTAACGTACAGAGTTACTTTTCATATTTAAAAAATGAAAAAAATTCAAGATTGTTACTGAATATTCTTGAAAGAAGTTCCTTGAAATTTACAATATAAATAAAATACGAGAAAATACGGTTTCATCGCTTTTGTGACATTTTCGAGACTGGTATCTTAATTATAAAATTATGGTTTATTTCTATAAAAATATGTGACCTCAGCAAAAGAATGCATAATATTTTGTTTAAATATTCTTGCAACAAACTTAACTGAGCACATTCTTATTACTTTTGGCATTAATTGTATAAATGTAATTTGAGTGAAAATAATATAAAAATAGATAAAAGAAATATATTTTAATGAAGGTAAAATTAAATCGTTAAATAATAAACAGTTCTCAATATTCAAGAAGAGTCTTTTCAATTTTCATCATTGGTGGTTATTTAAGCAATTTTCCAAAAAGGATAATGGGCTTGGCTCAAGATGCCGTAGATAATATTTCAAAATCCTTCTTACATCGCATTTAAATCTGTAGTACAGACTAAAAATATCCTCGCAAGAGTGTATAGTACATGAAATAAAAGACCTACTTATAAAACGTTATGTGCAACAAATCCCGTCCTGAACCTGGTCAGCCTCTTTATAATAATGGACAGAGGATCTAAAAAGTTCACAGCTTTAAATACTTGGGGGTTAACCTAACTGAGGATGGAAGCATGCACAATGTGCTTGCAACCCGCCTAGAAACTGCTGGAGCAACTTTTATGATGCGTCACTCTAGTCTCTACTCTTGTACTTGTATAATGCCAGTGTTTCTATATAGGTGCAAATCTTGGTATTTTACCAAAACTCCGAACACCATTCCGAGTTTTAAGAGTGCTTGAGGAGAATATTAGGAATTATAAGGTGGTTCGATTTTAAAACTAACATTAAAGTCCGAAAACGGACGCATCAGCCTTCTATAACGAGTGACTTGAAGATGCGTTGGTGGACCTGGCTTGGACACGTGCTGCACATGCCTCAGAGGAGAGGCTAAACCCAAGTTGCCACTCCATTTAACCTGCGCGCCCGCGTCGTCCTGGAAGGCCGTCGATGATCATCTTTCGACTTTATTCGGCGGAACTAAAAGGCGCTGGATTGACGCGGGAGGAGGCGAGAGTGCTAGCTGGCAATAGGTTCTCCTGGAGGCAACTAGTGATGTCCACATGCTTCACTAAGGAAAATAATAATAAGATAGTTCTAGAGCTGGAAACATCCAACGCTCGGATACCACAATTGGTAACTTCGAAAAATAGCATACTGGTACACACAATGTCAATAACTTCTAAACTATGATGAAAAAATATTTTTAAAAACCACAAAAATTTTCGAGTAGAAGTATTTCTCTGAGAGCAATTCTCTTTATAATAATAACAATATCTTCATTTAGAATTCTAAGAAAAAAATCACATTTTCATATGTTAAATCAGTAGGGTATCGCACCCGCTTTATATATAATATTTCTTATAAGTGCCAGATTTAATTCAGGTTTCAGATGATTCAAAGATTACTTTACACAGTAAAACCAGTGTGTTTATTAACCTTTTAAAAGCCTAGACTTATATATTCCCTTTTCTAAAATGTTTTCACTCTTGATTTGAATAATGTAATTTATTTTTATTTTTATAGAGTCTTTATTCAATAAAATATACACATTATTACAATATTAATACATTATAAAGAAAAAAAAGTATTAAAATATATTTTGCCCCGATTAACTATTCAACAATAGTTTGTCATCGGCTTTTCAGACATTAGATTTAATTAATAATAAAAAAAAGAGTACAGAAATAAAACTGTATACGTATAAAATAATGAACATAAAATAAATTTAAATAATTAACAGATAAAAATAGTTTAAAGAAATATGTATTTTATAAAAGTAACAAAATACAAGTAAAATTAAAGAATAGCAATTCACTAGAGTATATTTAAAATATAAGAAAAAACACCAAACTCATAAATGTCATCAAAACAAGATAAAAAATAAAACAATGTAAATCGAAAATTTCAATTCATATCTATAGAAAAATTAAAATAATAATAAAAATAAATGTACCTATTAAAATTAAGATCTAAAAAATGTAAATAAAATAAGAAAGAAATAAAAGAAAAGGTTAACCAAAGAAAATAACAAAAATGTATTCAATGAGATATTTTTTTTTCACATAAATAATAAATTAAAATAGGAACGTTCTGTCTACTAACCACTAACGTAATAAAAACATAATTTTATTTTTACTGTAACATGTTTCCATGTTAAGTCGCAACATATTCAATATTTTTGGAACAATATAATCCAACGTACGTTGTCCATATTTATTTTTAAATTTTAGTACTAGTCCATCAACAGATGTAAATCTTGTAAGATAGCCGTGTTCTAATTTATTTTTATATTTTGAGCTGAACATCTGTTGGATAATAATTTTGCTTAACTGGTAAAACATTTAATTCATTATACATAAATGGAGTATTATTTCTCTGATTATAAACATTATTGGGTGCAATCAATTCAACAAGTGCATTTTGTACATTTTGCACATATTTAATGTTTGTTGCACAAGAATGTCCTCAGACGGTGATCCCGTATCTTATTATGAATTCTCCCAGATACAAATATACTAATCTGAGTGTGGAGAGAGGAACTAAAAACTTCAATTTGTGCAGTTGACTAACTACGGATTTTATTATTTTGCATGTTTTCATAACATGAATATTCCACTTAAAAAAGCAATCAATAGTTATACCTAAATAAACATATTCGTCCACAATGTCTAATTTATCGCATAAGCAAACTCTATCAATGGTAGAGTTATGAAAACGTTCAAAATTATGACTTTTGACAATAGGTAACAAAATTGTTTTGCGTGTGGCGATCTAACATGCATTAATTGACTTTTTTTGGCATTTATTAAAAGGCCCGCATCATGGTACCAAATTTGTAAGATATTAAAGTCATTCTGCAAAATTTCAGTACATTTATAAATATCACTATGCAAAACAACTAGAGCAGTATCGTCTGCATATACAAAGTATTTAACATGTAAAAAAATATTTCTAATGAATGAAACATATTTTATATACAATATGGGTCCTAATATGGAACCCTGGGGAACACCTGCTTTGATATTTCTATTACTGCTTTGTGCAGTATCGATACTTACAGACATTGTTCTGTTAGTTGGTAGTTATTGAAGAGGTCAAGTAATGATCCTCTTATTCCGATTGAATTTAAACATTTTAATAATTTGCAATGATCTTTGGTATTAAAAGCCTTGGAAAAATCAATACATAATATTAATACATGTTTTCTATTATTTAGTTTATTATTAACATAACTAGCAAAACTTTGAAGAAATGTTTCATTACTCTTTTTTTTGAAAACCGCGTTGGTTAATATCAGTTAATATAAATTATTCCAAAAAGTTCAAGATATTTATTCAATTTTAATAATACATATTTTTATACACATTTATATACATATACATTTGAATGTAATGGTTTGTTTTATTTCTTTATAACTTCACCATTGTAGACGCCTCGTATATATTTTGT
The DNA here is from genome assembly GCF_059751315.1 of Micrasema longulum. Classification (NCBI taxonomy): domain Eukaryota; kingdom Metazoa; phylum Arthropoda; class Insecta; order Trichoptera; family Brachycentridae; genus Micrasema; species Micrasema longulum. The sequence continues at coordinate 224,422 of NW_028278966.1, forward strand.
TTACGATCGAATAAATACATTATGCAATATCAATAAAGTTCTAGCATTGATCCCACATTCGAGTGTTAGAATAAGATGAGGCACATAAGTGATGCTAAGACACCTGCTCTTTCCCAAGGAATTGAATTGTTTTTAGCTTCACCCCCTAGGAAATTGTTTTATTGTACGCTCCCTCACGTGACGCATAACATTTTTATACGGGACTTACTCTGTTTAGTTCAAAACCTTGTTAATATTAAATCGTATTTTTATTTCTATTCACCTGAGTATTGTAAAAGTGAACCCGTTGGAAAATTTCATCGTTTTTTGTGACATCATTTCATTTTACAAAGGGTACATTTTTTAATGCGTTCCCATAGAAGTGATTACCCGAAAATGTATTTTTTGCAGATTTTCCCTTCGTTTTTACCTTATTTTTACGCTCAAACATGTTTTTTTTGCTTATTTTATATGAAAATGTTATGATTTTGTTTGCATTAATGCCTTTATTTAAACAAAACCAAAATATTGCTTTATAATTCTTTTATTTTCATAATTTATTTACCTTTTCACAATGTTTGTATTCTTTATTTATACAAAATAATGTTCTCCCTTACTGGGGTGTCCCGTGCCGAGGTAAACATTTTACAATTAGTAAAACATGCCTTAAATTAGTTATTTACCAAGTTTACATGATAAAAAAGTAATTAATCTAATTCATCTAATTGTCATTAACATAATAAGCAATATAAATAAAAATAATAATAAAAAAACACACAACTAATTTAAATAGACCTGTAGACCAAATATCAAAAACAGTACACAAATTTTTACCTATTTGGCTTGATCTACTCATCGATCCGTGCGCAACCCACTTCCACTATCCATTTCTTAATAGCAATTTTATATTGTGAGTACTTATTAATTGTCCTTATGGATAATGGAAGTAGATTGTACAATTAAACCGAGTAGTAGGCCAACCCTCTTTGACCGAAAGCTGTAATAATTTTTAATTGTTTTTGCAGCATCAGGGTGGAGTATCTAGTGTCTATTGTATTTGTGGAAGGAGTTATGGAAGGCAGATAATAATGTATGTGTGCGTACAGTAACAGAGCTTTTACATAAAGTAGTTTCACAGATGTTTCATTAAGATTTACGAATATACCAAGGGAGCTAGTTTTGATTGGGAATCTTAAGATAATTTTTATTAAAGCTTTTTGTATAATTATTATTTGTTTAATCAAGTACACAAAAATGGAAAACTAAAAGAACTGGATTGAAACTCATTATGAATCTGCATTAGAACATCGTCAGCAGTATCTTAATATTTTTTGATATATGAAAGTATTATAATCAGTCTTACGCTCCAGGTCCAGAGACTATAAAATATTCTAGTGTAAAAATACCTTTTTGGATAAATATCTCATATCAATATGCAGGCTTCCACTTTCTATTTTGATGTATGCCAACTCAACAAAGGGCTCTTGGTCTCATAGAGTTGGGGATACATAATTTTTTTATTGTAATATGTATCTTTGTATGAATAAATAAACTTTTTTTTTTTAAATTTCGGGAATTGAACCTGAGACCTCTTACATTGCAATTGCAAAAGCGCTGAGCGTTAGATCACGAGGCAGACAAATATTGTTGTCAATATTTTTAGTTTGTCCAAATTTTGTAGACAAGGACTGGATTTAACTCCCTGGGGAGCTGTTAAAGAGGCCACTTTACACACTATGTAACATTCACAATTTTGCCCATATCTTAGGAACTTAAACTTCACAAACATCAACGGATGAAAGAAATGAAGGAATATACATAGATATTAAAATATGGTCAGAATTGTCAATGTTACAAAATCTGTAAAGTGGCCACTTAAACTAGCCAGTGACAGGTCATAAGCCCTGTAGATGCCTAGACTTCTATATTACCTTCTATAAAATGTTCTCTATCTCCGTTGTAATATGTAAAAATATTGTGATTCTTATATAAAATATACAAGTTTTGTTTTAATAGCAAGAAATAAGTTATTTCGGTATTTTTGCTATTATTTATTACGTAGGTATTTTTTTTATATTTTTAATTACACCTTATGGAAGAATCGAATGTTTCTTCATCGACATTGATATTATAATATTTATAGTGTGGACACGTGATTGTATGTTTATATATACGGGGTGTTCTTCAAACCCTGTCACATCCGAAACCACGATGATCAGTACGGGCAAGAAGACATATTGGCATATTTTAAAAAATATTTCAATCGAAAAAAAATTGTAAAAATAAAATATTAACAAGAACAAATGGTTGCTTACTTCTGCAGGGGAGAAGCAAAGGGGGCGCGGCAGCGTGGTTAACTCTGTGTCAGAATCCCCCCTTCCCCCCCCTCGTTTCTCTCCTGCAGAAGTTAGCAACCATTTTTTTTTTGAAATATTTTATTTTTTGAAATTTTATTCGTTCTAAAATTGATTTTAATGTGCCAATATGTCTTCTTGCTCATACTGCTTATCGTGGTTTCAGATATGACAGGGTTTAAAGAACATCCTGTATGTGCATATATATGTATGTATGTTTTAATTTGTACGTACCTACGTTCCCGCTGAGTGAATAAATCAGTAAACCAACGCACAGGCTATGTCTATGTGGGATTTTATATCTTATATACCTGTATATCCTGTTCTTTTAATTCTTAGATTTACTGTCAACTTATGTAGGTATAAGAAAAAACTCAATAAACATAATATATTTTTAACGTTGGTACGGCATTGCTTCCTTTGCAATAAATAAAGATTCATAAAAAAACATATTTCAATAAAGTTATAAGTGAAACACTTTGTATATCGAGTTGAGTATTATTTATAACAAAACTAGTTTCAGGTATTCTGAATAACCCATATTCACGAGTAAATATCAACTAAACCAAAGTTATTATTTCAAATAGTAATGAGGTACTGATAGCGTTGGATAGGCAGGATAAGGCTTAATGTAGTGTAGGAGATAAGGCAGGGTGGCTTTTTCTATTTATTGGAAATATTGAAAGCAGGGATGAAGAGTTTTGTAATACAATATTATAATTTATAATTTTATCAACTCGTTTGTGGTATATACGTTTACCTTAAAATACCGTTTAACACTTTGTAAGTACGCATATACGAGATGTTTAACTCATACTGTATTCAAAATTTTATTCTACAAAGTTAATGCCGAAACAATAAATAATACTGAACATATTGTTTCTGTCAACCACTAGACGTACGAATATCTATCCTTCAAGTGATAAAATATTATTCTTGTTGTCTTTGGAAGAAAAAGTTTTTCCATGATCACGCGATGAAAGAAATCAACCCTTGTAGCATTTATTTATTTTTATTTATTGAACTTTTTGTACATTATGTTAATTGTACACTGAAGGGCTTATGCCTAAATGGAATTTTTTTCCAACCAACCAATAAAATAAAAGTTATATTTTTAAACTTATGTTTCAAAACACATTTAATAGAAAATAAATAAGCTAAAGACGTACAAAAATAGCTTTAACTGTATTTTTATATAAATTACCTTAAATCAATGCTATTACTTAATAGGAAAAGGAAATAAAGGGGGAAGAGGAAAGGTGGATATATTAAGGAAGAGCAAGGAGGTGTTTCTTCAGAGATGCTGTAGTAACTTCTTTGATGGCGGATGGAAGATGATTTCACAGTGAAGCCGCATGGACACTATATGAGTTAGAGAATAAAAAGGAATTGTGGATATTATTAAGAGGTGCTTTGAGAATTAGAACGAAGAGGTAAACTAGAACTGATTAGTGATTTATCCCCTGAGCGTTTCATAGTTAGTTTGAAGGACACAACAAATATCTTATTTGAAATCTGCTCTAGATATATTTCTTAGGTTTGTGTCTATGTTAAATGTTGGTCAAAATGGTTAAAGTATCAGATGTAATTGTAAGAAATGTCTATGTTTGAAAAGCAATGTATGTGATTGGTTTTTATGTAAAAAGGGTGTTAGATCAAATGTTACAAATAAATTATAGCAATTTTTGGATTTTATCAAAATGTTTGTAGACTAAATACTAGATTTCACCCATAAGCCCTGTAAATGCCTAGACTTCAATATTCCATCTCTTAAATGTTCTCCATCCGTGTTGTTATTTGTTAATAAATTATTGTAACATATTTTCATACTTCATTTCCTTTCCGCACCTAGTGGTGCATAGGGCACTGTATTGGTACACCAATTGCGGCGTATCTTTTTATTAGTCCAGGGACGATGGAAGAAATATTTAATATCAACCTAGATTTCCAAATAATTTAACTTTACACTAATGCAAAACAACTTCATTTTTAATTATTATTCATATCTTGGAAAAAAAATCTTTAATAATCTTCCAGAAATCATAAAATCAATACCAAATACAAAAACCATTTAATTTTACACTTAAAAAAAACATGAGACCAACCCTAGCCTGAACTGCATGCAGTAATTTTTTAAGTTTATTTTAGAACATAATACCTAATTTGAAGGAATCTGAATAGGAAAAATAAATTGAAATAAAATATAAAATTCATGTGTATAGATATTAAATACATATAATATGTATAAAAATGAATGTAAAACGAACCTCCTCTCTAAACACGAGTTTTTACTTTATTAGAGGTGTAGAAATGTTATTATTAATTTTGTATGTACCAACCATTTTGTAATTTTATGCTTATTTTGTCAAGATTTTTTTTAATAAAAAAAAAATCGTGTTGGGAATTGAACCCGAGACCTCTTGCGTGGTAGGCAAACGCGCTGACTATTACATTACGTGGCCGACACGCATTATTGTAACACAACACTGTTACCATTTTTAGTAGTCAAATAAATAATGCCCATGTGGACTATAGTAGTATTATATAAAACTTGTTTAACTGCATAAGTTCAGCGTTTATTGTCAAAAATAATCATTTAAGAAATAAATATAAATGCTAAGATAAAATTGCAAAAAAAAATCCCAGCAACTTCACTAGGTTCAAAAATTTCCTTTCAAAGCTACTTATAATTTATATAATATGAATATGAAAAAAACATACCTTCTAAAATCATTCCGTAATTTTCCCAGTACATATTCTCAGAGTCAACTTTGATATCAAGTCAGCACGGGTTTCCGTAATTTATTGGAATATTTTTATTTATTTATGTAATTGAGGCCAAATAGGAAAAACATAGAGGGTATACGGTTTTGCAAAAAAAGTGTCCCTTTTGTTTGGGACTCCCTACTGTATATATTATGTTAAATAATAGTAAGAGAAACATGAATATACCTATATAACAACATCAATTTAAAAAAATTAAAAATTAAATATTAAAAAAATAAAATACATATTTCAAATAAAATAAAAAGTAAAAAACGGATGATTATACTTACACGCAAATCATTTAACAGTGACCAGTAAACGTTGGTGTTAGCTTCACATAGCATGTGTCCTATCAGAATGTTGGTTATATATTTTTGCGCAACTAATACGGTCAAGGTGTACTGTGGGATTTGCATATTAGTACGGGGTTTATAGTCCACGGTCAATGACACACACAGCTGCAAATCACCTGAAATTAGAGTGTAACGACCGATGAAACAAGTCAGCGTTTTCTATTGAATTCAATACATCACATTCTAGAAAACATGAGATCAAAGTCCTGCAGTGCATTGACATTGTCTCTACCATGGAGGCATGAAGAACGAAGGAACGTGGATTATAAAGAGACGGCAGGGCGCAGTCAACGCCCAGTCTAGTTCAATCAGTAACTCAGTTAAAGCGCGGTGACTTCAATATCGATTATTTATTCGCTATATAATAAATATGCATTAAACAGTAACCTCGTTTCTTCTGTCAATATCTTATTAGGATAAGAGCTTTACCAACCCTCAGCAACTTTATTCTTTATTAGTGTAATTAGTGTCTTGACGAAGAAGGAAATTCGTCTAGAAACCGGTAGACATAGAAAACTCGGTAAATGGTAAATATCCAAATAAATACTAACATTTATTACAATCATCGTAGTTACCTTTTCAGCACATTTATTATGCATTAGTACCTAGATACTCTTATTACGGTGTATTAGAAATCGATATTTCATAGTCCAGAGACTATGAAATATTCAGCGCCGGAGCTAACAGGATACAGCCCCCGTCACTAACTGCAAAGGGACGGGAATATACACGTTTGAAAATTAATACGAGCAGGTTATTCTCCCCTCCCTTGTAGCAAAAGTCTGGTTATTTGTGCCGATTGAACGAATTGTAGGGCCGGGCCGGCTCTAAAATATTGCAGTGGCAAAAAACTATACTAATTTGAACCCAGGACCCCTGGTATGGTAGTTTAACGTGCCAACTAGTACCCAATGGACCAGAGGTGGAACTCAAAGATTTTATCAAGTATTGACAGGTTTACGAATGATATATCAGACAAGGTTCCAAAAAGATACACGTAATTTATAAGGTTACGAAAAAGTTACTTAGATGGTTTAGTCATGTCGAACTAATAGATGACCAAAAAATGGTAAAATAGATTTATATGGAAATAATGAATAGTAGCGTGGACCAAGAAAAAGGTTGCCTGATCAGATAAATCAAAATCTCAAGTCTTATGACGTCAAAAGCAGACACAACCGGAGGGCGTCTATGACAAGATGTATGAATGTGAAAGAAGCTATTAATGTTTGTTTGGATGGACGTGTGTGGCGGTCCATTCTCACTGCCTACCCCCGCGGAGAAATGTAGTGTAGTAGTAGTGACCGACCGTAACAAGATTTTCAGCTGAAGCTGAAACCAAATTTCGGCTTCTGTTCTTATTTAGGCCGAACCCGAATACGAAACATAATTTATATAAGTTTAAAATCACTTCAAAACACCCAAAATTAGGCGTTTTTATAGTTAAATCTTACGTCCGAATTCTTAAAAATAAGTGTAAAATCAAATGATCATCATTCTCTTTCCGCACCTAATGGTGTAGAGGGCACTGCATTTGTACACCAATCACAGTGTATCTATTCTGGTGTGAAAAAACTCTTTCAAATAAATATTTCATATCAACCATGTCAAGAATCACACCCAAAACCTCTCGCATGGTAGGCAAATGCGCTGACCATTACACCACGAGGCCGACATCAAATACACAGTGAAATAAAAGGCATAAATTTGATGAGTAAATTTAGTGTCTTTTTAGCGCTTTTTGTTTGTTTTGTTATACATATACTCGTAAATTGTATTGCCACGAACTTTTTTGTGCACCCGAGTACCGCCAAACGTAATCCGACACATCTCCACTGCCAGTATTTGCCCGAAACCGAATTCGAGGCCAAAACTGACCAAAGCCGAAACTGATATTTCGGTCAATCACTAAGTAGTAGTGGAGTCGAAAACACTCATCCATAGTTTTGGTGCTATTTCACAAACATAACTTTTTTCTTTTTTCCGCTTAGAAGCAAAAATAAACGAAAAAAAACAAAAGTACTTAAAAAACAATCTAATTGTTCATTATTGTTGGCCAGGGAACGTTTGCAATGTGTTTATCTCTTTACTGCGTGACATGGAAATCCTTTCAGCATTTCACTTTCCGCCATTTTCCGCACTGGTTGGATAAAAAGCTAATTGATCGACTGCCTTTTAATGAAGCGTTTGATGAATATAATTTTCTGGCGCCGAGTCCGTCAGGCCTCTTCAGGTGATTAATTCATTTAATTAATGGCTTATTTTATTTTTCCTTTTCTTATAAATTACTTGAATTCCATGGTACACGAGTCTACGAAGGATAAGACTTCAGATCTCTATTTTATTTAAATGATTGAGTTTTATTTTTTACGGTTTTTTAACTGACATTTTTACTCCGGATTTAGATAGTAAGGTTTGTATAAATATGCTGGATTTAAATATTTATTCTAACTATGCGAAGTATAATTATACGAATGAAAGTGATGCCAATAACACAAAATCGCGAGCGAGAGAATATAATTTATAACAAGGAAGACAGAGAGGCTGTTTTGTGGCCAGTGTTTGTGTTCAAGAGACAAAAGCAAACGAAAAGTTCTATTGGCAGTGAGCAGGAGTGCACGCTTATTAAATTACCGGCGTTTTTATGATTTTTATTTTATTTTTCAGTGACACATCTAAATTAGGTTACTTTTATTTTTGAATTATGGAAAAGTTATTATTTGACTGTACGTCCGTACGATTTTTTTTCAAATGCTTGAACTTAAGAATATTTTGTCTTTCGCTCGATGTCATACGACGTTACAAGCCCATTTGGATTTGTATTTAAATTTACAAGTACAGGTAATAAGATAAGTGCATGTCATATCATGCGTGGCGGCCTCGAGATGTAGTGGTCAGCGCATTTGCTTACTGTTCAGGAAGTCTCCAGTTCGATCCCGGACATGGTTGACATGAAATATTTATTTAAAGGGTCTTTTTACACTAGAATATTTCATAGTCCCTGGACTGACACCTGAAGCGTACGACTGATCATCTTACCTTCATATAATAAAAATGATTAACATACACTGCAATTGCTGTCATAATATTGTGCCCTATGCACCATCAGGCGCGGAAAAAAAATGATGATGATGATAATGATGCACGTCGTATCAGTGAAAAATATCGAATAAAATAAAATAGTGAAGTCTTTTTGTAGTATCTATTAGAGATTCATTTTATTGCGGTCATAAAAACTGGAAATCTAAAACGGCCATCAATACCCAATGGAAAATTGATGACAAGAATACTAACGTTTAATATTTTATTGGAAAATATGTTTTTATTGCAATTATACTATTTAAAGTACTTTCAGTTAGAAAAATACGAAAAATTTTCATCAAGGAAATTAATTCCAATGGACCATAAAAATAAATACTGTAATTTTTATTTTATGGGCCTATTCCACTGATTAAATTTTTTAATATTTAAAGGTTACATAATACAAAGGATGTATGTCAATTTTTGTGTGTTTTAAACTAATTATGGCATTAATATCAGTTCACATGATCTAGATTAAAAATATAGAAAAGTTGGACGTAATGGCTATATTTTATTAGATAATTGAATAATGCAGAAACGAGATTTAGTGTAGATGTCAGTAAAATACTAAAAATAAAGTAAAAATATTGCGTCAATTTAAACCAATCTTTGATAACACAAAACAAAAAAAGGCATTTTTCAAATTAAGCAGGTTCCCCTATATATACAAGTTTATTTTAATGCCCAAGAGGTTTGAAAACTTTTTTAAAAATTCTCGAAACTTCCTTTTTTGACATTCATCCTTTGTATTTTGTACCCTTATTTTTCTAATTTTGTTCATACTAATGAATTAAACAGAATGATGTTAATAGCTGATAAACATATTATTTTACTTCGGTTAATATTATGTTTATATAATATTGTAATTATTTAACAAATGTTAAAGAGTAAAAAACGATATTTGAATGACCTTTGTTTGTGTTTTAAAGCGGTGTGTCAAAATTACCATAAATAATAAAGGGAGCAAAATTAAACCCAACAATAACAATTATGATTGTTAAATCAAACCTAAAAATTAAATAAACAACAGCTAAAACTAATTCTGGAAAATGAATTTATATATTTACTAAGACAAAAATATAATAATAACATATCCCTAACTTTATGAGGCCAAGTGTCTTGTGTTGAGTCGGGATACGACATTATGAAAAGTGGAAGCAAGTACATTATTAAATGACTTTCTGACTTTTTAAGTATATCGGTTTTAAGACGTACCCATCAGGTAGACATAAAAAGCAGGTATGTGGTTAAATACTAATATTTACTAACATTAATTTTAAAAAATTACCACGAAATTTATGCTATGAACATAAATAAGCAAAAAATAAAATTTAAAATTATTTCAAAAGCATATATTGCAACGAACGTCTGGACAACACGCCTAAATTCGAAGCAGTCTCCTACAATGGCCCCTTCCCTTAAACAAAATTCAAACTTGTACACCTCTCCTGAAAATGGCTTTCATTTAAGAAAACTTAATTTGTTCTTAAAGGACTGGGTCAGCGAGTTATAATTTGCGTGGGTTTATTTAAATAAATCGCTGATATGTGTTCATTTTTGCGGGGTAGGAAAAATGCGTTTGCGCAATGATAGCAGATGCGAACAAACGCAGTATGCGGCCAAATAAACCACAACAGACAAAAATCCTACCTGTGGAATTCAGAAATGGGGATCGGAGACAAGAATCTGGATGCAGATTAATCTCCAAGTCCTTTCTTCCAGATAGTATTCCCTTTATTTCGGCAAACACAGCTCTATCCCTATAATTAATGCGGGAAATATCTCGATTATAGCGGCGGTCAGAAGATGAAAAGGTGTGCGGATGCAGGCAGATAAAATATGAAACATGCCATTGTCTCCAGAACAAATAATGAAGAGAGAAGAATGATTGTTGATTTTGGTTGCTATGGATATAGAAAATTGTTCTAATAGCAACCGTAGCTTCTCATGGCCATAGCAACGAGGAGAATACACAAATATTTAGAAATAACAGGCTGGAGTGTAGGATAGGTGGACCTTCATCAACTTGGGGTTCATCCAGCCACAAACCACTCAATCCCTCCAATCACTCGCGCAACCACAGGACATTAAACACTCTTGGGGCAACAAAAGAGAAATTTCTCTGTGCAAAAGTCGTACGTGTTTTTGGTGTTAAATAATTCAAACTACAGGAAAACCTCGAAAGATTTAATTTAAAAGGTACTTTTCATAATGTCAGTGTATGGGTCATTTTAATATTTTTTTACATTCCATGGCTTTAACTGACGTTTTAAAAACGGTCTTGTAAAAAAATCTTGTAAGTGAACATAAATCCTTCATGATTTTATTTTTTCATCTATTATTCTAATACATGAAAAATGATCAAAATTTCATATTACAAAAAATTTACGAAGATGATTGTTGTAACAATTATTACATCGCTTAATGTAACACGTAATTTTCATGTAATCTCGCATCGTACCCTATTTTCCGTCTAGAGTTAACACCTTGAGTTCCCGAACAAAATTAATTAAACTGTAAATTACATTTTCCTTAGCTCTGTTGTGTTTACATTGAAATTATGTGCAAAGTTTTCGTGTTTCGTGCCAAAGAATTTTTCTCGAAGCTGTACGATACTGAAAACATTTCCAAAGGAAAGTCTTTAGGAAAACTAAATAACGTGGTTGGATTTGTAATATTTGTAATAAAGGTGGATGTGGGAAAAAATCTATTTTATTTAACAACTTGTGAAATTATAAGAAGCTCTAATCGCGTTGCATAAAAAAATTGCTTATGCCAGAAATCCATATAATTTGGTAAAAATAGTGTCGCGTTATGAAAATATGATAGTTATTATTTTAAATTTTTTTTAGGCCAACACAGTCATAGTTAAAAACAAAACATACAGAATAATAACAAATAACAAATAACAAGACCAATAACGGCTTTCATATTGGAACGAAAATATAAAAAACACAACGTCAAAGGAATAAGTATGGAAAAATGGGGATAGATTTCGAAAATAAAATTCGGATATTTATTTAAAACAAACATATTGACATACAATTAAGATATCGAAAATACATGGAAAATATATTTTAAGTTTCAAGACTTACAAAACAAATTTACATAGCTTGTTGGTGTGGATCTAAAACAACTTGCCCACTACATACCGCACACCGCATCTAAGGACATAATTCTCCTTGGCGGTGCCCACATACTCTGAAAAAATACTCGTTGCCGAACGAAAAAACCTACCCGAAGGAGTTCTCAGTAAACGGTTAGATTTAGCATATTTGTGCTAAAAGAAGATAATCCAGAAAAACATAAAATGCACTTTATTGGATTGATGGAAAAGGGGAAGTAGATTCTTCACTGACACGGATTAAATTGATTCGACATGATCAATTCGCCGAAATAATTACAAAACATTTTGTATGTCTTAAAATTATCTTTGGAAGCCACTAGATCTATATATCTGGCATGATCTATAACAGGGCCACAGATAGTAGCGAAAAACTTCATTCAGTAATTATAGAGAGTGGAAAAGAGACAAGACCCCAGGATGTGCTCAGAAGATTAATTAACAGCAACAGCACGAAGGGGAATCAATAATATTAAAAACCAGTCATTTTTCAATAAACTTACCTTGGCTTGATAATAACAGCGCTGCCAGGTAAATATGATTCATTACAAAAAAAAAACATTACTGAACTATTTATCTAATTATAAATACTGAAAATTAAACTATCAGGAGCGAGAAAAAAATAACACGTGAGCTTCCTATACCAAAATCAAAATAATAAATATTTACTTAATATGAAAAACTTATTGTTTTAATTTATATCTAAGCTCCTTTTCAAATATCCATTCTCTTATGTTGCTCTTGTTTCTCTCGTTAGTCCCATTTCTATTGGCAACAAAAAGAGCACAGCTAAAACCACATAATTAAAGTGTTCTTTTCCATATTGATTATTGAAAGAATGGTATTGTCATATTATGTAACAGTGGAAAAATTGGCATAGTTAATGAAAATGTGTATTTTGGCATAACCATTGTTTTTTTTTTTAATGGGATAAACGTATTACTAAATTATGTAAAAGATTAAGGACAGTTATATACAGCGTGTTAAGAATAAAATATTGTGTTCCAATAAAAACATTAAGACTTATTTATCAATCATTAGCGGAATCAATTATTAGGTATGATATTACCAGTTGGGGCCTTTCTTGTAAAACCAAAAAAAAAATCAGTTTTTGCAAAACTCTGCTCTTATATTAATCAACAAATCAGCTAGAATTGATAAGGAAGAGGGACCCGAACTTTTTAATTAGTAAGGGTGCCTGTCCGTAAATGCTATTCTATGGCTCAAATTTGTTGATAGATATCGATTAGATAGCAACAACCAGAAAACATATATTCAGTACCGAGGTTTGCAAACAAGTATGGCCGAAAAAATACATATACTTTCTTATACAATTCCTAAAATTTTCAATAAGATTCCTGAACAGATCTTAAAAGATAATGTTGACAAAACTTTTAAGAAAAAATATTAAATGGCGAATACAAAAAAAGGCAGGCAATATATTTATTATTATTTTACGTTAGCAGTCATCCATTTAATTTTTGTAAATAAATTTTGGGAAAAAAATACGTGTGCGTTTAGTTCTTAATAATGTTTACATTACTTTTTAAATTTATATAATTTCTTTAACTTTTTTCTTCGTAAGGGAAAAATGAAAAACTTGCTGACAAGCCAGTTTTGCGGTTTAGTGGGTTTCATTATTTTTCCTTTCATATTTTCTATTCAAATTTTTTCTTCTTCTTCTTTTCCACGTCCGCTCCTAAGTGGAGCATGTGGACATCACCAGTTGTCTCCAGGAGACCCTATCGCCAGCCAGCATTTTTGCCTCTTCCCACGTCAATCCAGCGCCCCTTCATTCCGCCGAATAAAGTCTAAAGATCGTCATTGACAGCCTTCCAGGACGGCGTGAGCCCGCAGGTTTAAAGAAGAGGCAACTTTGGTTTAGGTTCTCCTAAAGCATGCCCAGCACGTGTCCAAGCCAGGTCTACTCATATTTACCTTTTTCAATAAAATAAAAGAGGCCTCTGGGCGTTCAATATATATATTTTTTTTTAAAAAGGCGTCAATATTTTTAAATGTACACATTCTTGTTTTTTTGTGCAACTTTTAAAACTTTTGCAAAAACTAAATATAATTTAAATTAATCGATTTGAAAGGTTTTATGTTAAAAGCTTGGAAAGTATAACGGTTTTTTATTTCTCCTTAGAAAAAAAAATCAATATGACAAACGATTTTGCAAACATTTACCACTTTAACAATTTCAGCTTAGAATGTGTTTTTAAAAAGTGCTGAATATTTATCGGCGTCGATAAGTCTGTCATCTAAAAAGTTCGAAGAAACTTTAAGTTTTTACTCTATGATGAATGAACCAAGAAAAAACTTACTTGTTATTAACGTTATTTTCGACAGCAGATGTTTCTAGTTGCTCGAAAATTCAGGTAGATAGTTGTTAAAAGTTGCAGATTTCATTAAAGTTGTTATTTTGAAAGTCGAAGTGTTCATCAATCAATGTCGCAGTAGAAAAATGTTAGGTAGACATATTTTATAGTCGAATTTTGAAGAATAATAAAGATAATTTTAAAAATCTAAATTAATTAGCAAACGATTATATTTTATTTTTACGATATAAAAAATGTTTAGGACTTTTTGTCATGACATAATTTAATAGTTTAACTGTACTTTCTGTTCCAATATTGCCTTTTACTCCATTGTTAGCAGAAAAGTGCCATAATCATAATAAAATAATCTAGAAAGCGGTAAATGGTAAAACAAACAATCCAATCGTTTTAAAAATACATGATAATATTTTAACTATGTATTTGCCCATATTTTGGATGTGCTCATGATTAATCGATTCAATCACATCATTAACTTTATGTGATAAAAATATTATTATTTCACGAAAAAAATTTTTCTGTAATATTCTAGATAAATCTGTATTGCTCTGATGTAATAACTTATATTATTTACACATAAGTTATTAATTTTTAAAAAAATGAACACTTTCTCATATTTATTTGACCAATTAGCGCTTTCACCCTTTAATGGGCATCTTCAGACTGATGATACCCATAAGATGGTGAAAGCGCTAATTGTTCAAGTGGAAGTGTACCAAGTATTTTAAAATTAATAACTTATATGTAAATATAAGTCATTACATCATTACTGATAGAATCCCATCAAAAATTGACAATAAATAATTTAAATAAATATATATATACATATATATATATATCTTTATTGCGCTGTTTTAAAGAATATGTACATATATGCACATGAATTATGTTTCATGTGTTCTTTTTGTCTTTTAATTGCAAGTAAATTCATAATCTTACCTCGCATTCATAATGTGATCCTCGTGGTTTCCTCTGTTGAGAAAGACGCCTCCTGGAAAGACCAAGAGGCAGGAGAGAAGTAGAAGCAGGACCTCTAGTCCCTTTTTTCCCCTGTCTACAAAGTCTCCATTGAATACGTATGGGTTTTCTGGCGAAGGCAGACCATTCTGTAAAGGACAAAATAAACGTTTTAGATTTTTTTAAACGCATCAAAAACGCTATTTAAAAGAAACATCAGACAGAACAATGAAACAATTTGACAGTAATTCAAACGCGGAATGTTACGAAAATTGATACACAACTACGCATGCTGTAGTGGTAGGTACGCCATTATCCGGGATAGACTGCCCGGTTATTTTAAAAAAAAAATTATTTGGGAAAAAAAAAACAGTTTGTACATACATTGTTCACAGAAAATAAGAATCTATATGAACTAAAATTGTGAAAACAGTCAAAATAAATTTTTCACGGTGGTGTAAGCTATTGATTAAGTACACTATCGGTACAAAAAAAACAATTTAACAATTAAGAAATGTTATGCACGTAAAAGTTGCAAATAAAATTAAAATTCATACATTTATATACAGTAATAAAAATTAAGTAAATAGAAACAAGATAAATTTAAATCTGAAGAATAAAAAAAAAACTTTAAGAAAAACAATATAAAAGGTGCAAAATATATATATATTTTTTTATTTATTAAGGAAAAACAACAGTTGTTATATAAGAATACAAAATATAAAAAATAGAACATACATCTAGTTAAAGTTTTTCACAAATATAATGAGAGAACATGTTACACAGTAAAGAGAAAAATAATATATTATATAAGACACGAGAAAAAAAAGAGCTCTTAAGAAGGGTAAGGGATGAGGAAATAGAGTGGAGGAGTGGAGGAGAGGGATTTTCATAATATAGTTGACCAATTCAAAATTTTGATATTATAATAAAATAAACATAATTAAAGGAACATAAACTTATTACACACTGACAAATGTTTTATTTTACAGTGTTTCAAAAAGTTTTTTTTTTAAGTCACAAAATTTAATCTAAATGGGGACAAAGTAAATTTAATTTGGAGCAGCTACGATAAATAAACGAGTTTTGAACATAATTTTTTTTTGGCAATTATAATGAACATACGAGTCCATACATCATTACTGACATCGTATAACTAAACGGGTTTACTGTCTATAAGGAATCTTCTACATTTCATATAGGAGAGATAAAAAATGTCTTCGTGACCGGAGAGAACAGTATTATAATAATGACATGCTCTAAAGAAAAAGTCGCTTTTCCTTGAGTTAGTCCTAGGTACTGGCAAATGAAATGTTTTATGGAGTCTTGTTCTTTTGGATACAAGATATTTTTAAAAACTTGCAATTAAAGGGCAGTCTACGAGGTTGTTTACTAGTGTAAACATAAATATTTGATCGGCAATCACTTAAATTTTATGAAATATATTGTAGGTCTACAAAGTCTCCATTGAACACGTATGGGTTTTCTGGCAAAGGCAGACCATTCTGTAAAGGACAAAACAAACGTCTTAATTTTTTTTCAAAAGCATCAAAAACGCAATAAAAAAGAAACATCAGACAGAACAGTGAAACAATTTGACAGTAATTCAAACGCGGAATGCAGCGAAAATTGATACACAACTACGCGCGCTGTAGGGGTACGCCATTATCCTACGAGGATAGACTGCCCGGTTATCTAAAAGACAATGTTTTGGTACGTTTTCTTGTTTTCCGAATTCCTGTTTACACAAGGATAATTGTTCTGAAGCTGGGACAAGACAGTATTGTTTTGTCCTCGTGTAAATTATGCATAAGTGGCTGTTTAAGTCAACCAAGATGGTAAACATTAAAAAAATCAACCTCTGTTAAACTAACTTATTAAGTGTTTTCCATAAAACAATAAAACAAATTATTAAATTGAAATATTTTCGCAGCGTCCAAATGCTAGACGCTCCAACCCTTTACTTCTTTAATGGTGAGAGGGAGAAATATAGTTGATACTTTGGATCCCAGATATAGTATTACCTATTCAGTGCTTTGAATGCACAAAATACGGTAATTCAGTCCGACCAGACTGCATAGTACTACGTTAATATTGCAGTTTTGGTCTAGTGTGTAGCGGATGGAAATGCAAGGAAACTTTGGACTCAATAATAATTAGTTGTCACGTGGTGTTCATTAGATTATTGCTGATTGGATTCGTCTACAGATAGCACGGGCACTGCATTACATTGCTTTGAAAAGGTTTTATACCGAATCAGTCGAGTGTATAGTACACTGGAACCGCATTTCAGATATTTACTTTTTCCAGTTTCGGAATAACATGGTCCAAAAATACTTTTTTTAAAATAATTTCACTCTTAAAAGGCTGCCAGCCGAAATTAAAAAGGCAGTTAAAATATAAAAATAAAATCAAAAACAAAAAATAATAAAACAAATGAATAAAAAGTGTTTTCAGAAGAATATGGTTCCAAACTCTGAATTCGGGCAAAGAAATGTCAGGTTTCTGGGCCCCAAAATATTAAATATGTTACCCAAACATTGCAAAACCATGACCCGGATTCAATTTAATAAATTTGTACAAAATTGATTACTGGGTTTAGGTCGAGAAAAATCGGAAAATTTACTTAAAATACATTGTTAAATAAAAAGTAATATGTAAAATATGTAAATTAACTAGTAGGTAGTAATTTTATCGTTTATTTTTGCATAAAAATGTCTGCCTTAAAACAGGTTGTATCTAGTTAGGCAGACTAGATGACATGATCCAGAGAAACCTTTTATCTAAGTGTATCGGACATCGCCGCTCGTATAGCAAAAAAAAGGCGGAATGCGGCGGCAAGTGCCGATCATTTGAAACATCATCAAACCTAGCGACCCTTGTTAGGGCTCATAGACGGAGGTAATCTCTGCACGTAGAGTTACTCTATGCATATCGTAAATATAAACACATATTCATACAAAATAGAATCCCCGCTTAATTGTAGTTCTTTCAAAATTTTATGTTAAGCATTCAGTTCAGTGCCGAAAATCGGCGTTTATTATAATAAATAAAATAATCAGTTCTGTTCGAAAAACAGGAAAAAGGGTACTTTTTACGAAAATTATGTGTAATACAATTATTTGAAATTAAATTATACGTAGCGATATTAGATGCTGTCTATCCTCACAAGATGTAGTGAATACTTGTTCCGAGGTAGGCAGCATTTATTTATTTTTATATAATACAGCATATTTAGTCTAGTGTAGAGATGATTTAAACATGAAAATCTAATAAAAGATTAAATAATATTTATAAAATGAAAAATCTTACAAAAGTAATGGAACTAAAAAAAAACAAACTCTCAAAGTGTATGAAACTGAAAATAATATTTTTAAATAAACTGCATGCAGGTTTAAACTGATAAAATAATAGTCTAGTGGAATAAAATTTATATGCTCGCTCCTTCCAAGAGAAGCTAAAATATACTACATAACCTGTGTACATATTCTGAGATAGCGGCAGACATTTGTGCTATTCGATAAAACTGATCTTCATTCAAGATGCAAGGACACATATCTGGATTAAGGAATGGTGCATTGTAGAACTATGGTGTCAAGAGTGCTAAAGTCTTCGAAGTGTTGAGGATCAAGTAGAGGATTTGTCCCGTTAATGCAAATTTTCTAAGACTTTAATGCATGCACAGATGCATATTTATCACAAACCACTTATGCAGGCAATTGAGGGGGAGGAATGCGTCTAAACTTTTTATTATTAAACAATGAAATAATTTTCAAAAATTTTTCAAAGCAATATTAACACAGTTAATTACTAATTTTCTGTTACCTTTCTATACTAGCGTCTGTATCAGTTAACTGATTGTTTTTTAGAAAGGTTTTTTCTTTAAAATAAGCATGACATTAAAATACTTTACCAAAAAATTGAAAATATTTTTGAAATGATTTTTAGTGTGAATTCATTCTATTCTCTACCTTACTGAATTAGGTAAAGTTCATCAAAAATAAAATGACCAGTGAGAAAGAATTCCCGAAAGTGTTTTTTTACTTCACAAAGATATACCTCCTTTTCCTTATGCTCCCAGAGGAATAAGAATCTTTACGGATGGTAGTCTGCTTGACGGCCAAGTGGGAGCGGCATTCGTTCCTATTGAGGTTGATAAAGAATTACCAAGCAGAACATTTAAATTAGACAATTTTCTGCTCAGATGTCTAGGCTGAACTACTCGCAATACGAGAAACTCTCGAATGGTTATTAAAAAAACCACCAGCGAGGTGGGTTATTGCAAAAATATTATCAGATTGTCGTTCGAGCGTTCAAGTTATAACTGATACTTGGTCGGTAAATCCATTAATTGTAGATATTCAGGGTAAAATTAAGCATTTAAGAATCAGAAAGATGATTGTTCAAATACGCTGAATAAGACGACATGCTGGTATCGTAGGAAATGAGAGAGCCAATGAACTAGCAAAAGCCGCAACTTGTAAAAGAACGGCACTTTTTTCTCAGAATTTCCTTTTTTTTCTTCACAGAATATCGAACATATGTTATTTCAGTGCCCATTTTTCAGTTTACAAAGCCATAATCTTGAAACAGAATGCTGAAAAGACGGGATACCTCCACACTGTTGTTAAAAGAAGTTATCACGCGCCGTTGTTCTTGGACTTTGCAACAATGGTGATTGGACTCATAAAGGTAATAAACCAAAATCAGTGAGCGAACATCCCATTTCCAAGATAAACAAAAACGATTTTTTTTCCGAGTACCTTAGCCTTGTACATGACACGTAAAGCTACCAAATACAGGAGTCCAAATAAAAAATAATAAGAACTAAATCAGGTGTTTTGTGTAAATTGTCTTAAATGAGTTGTATGTGAGTATCTTCCAGTGAGGGTGTGTGCATGAAAACTCAAATGTTTTTTTCAGCCCTTTGAACATTATTTTTCTGATTAAATTGCATATGTACATATTAAAAATCTGTTTTTATTTCGAGTTGATTTTCAAGATATGAATTATTATTTTTGGTACACTTTGCATGTTATTTGTAATGTTAATAAAACTATCAAAAATAAATATTTCTTGCATAGATTGATATTTGGAATTTTACTGCCGATGCGTACAATTCATTTCGATGTTCAATAACCCAACATAATTGCAATAAACCAAGTTAACATGAACATTTTGTTTTTGTAAGTAAAGACACTAGAATAATAATTGAAAACGTTCAGTCTAGTTTATTAAATGTTTAAAAAGACCACATTTTTACGAAAATAATAAATATATATTTTTTAATTCAATTCTAAGCGCTCCTAAAACACTTCAATCAGCAATTTCCGAAGCAATTATTCGAATTGGCTTTAGAATTGGCGAAGCCGCATATTGAGTATCATTTGACAACGAATTTTCCGCGAGAATTAAGAAAAATTATGTATCATCTTTATATGAACCAAGAAGATACTGGAGGAGAAGCACCGCTATAATTACAAAAGCAGACAAGATGTGCGTCGTGTCCATAAAAACGAGACTGAAAGTTAAAACGTCTTATGTAAAATGCCCACAAGCTCTGAACACCGCAAAGACATTAATTTATCTTACACTTAATATAATTTACATTTAATATAAAACAGCAGTATGTTAAAATTATGATAACAACAATATTTTGAGTATGTCCAAACGCTTGTAGACTAGCTGAATTTCCTCCCTTGGGAGTTATTTATATCTAAATTTGTTGCAACAGAGAGGAAAAATATTTTGAGAAGGGAATATGGAAGTTTAAGCATTTACAGGGTTTATGATCGGTCATTGTAACATTTAGCATTCTGCCTATATTTGAACATCCAGATTTGCTCAACTTTTCCATCTGTTGACTTTTATGATAAAGATTTTATTTTTATTTTTATTATTAATAAAACATATAATACAAAAATTACATACTCCCAGGAGTTATTAGAAACTCATTTGAGACCGTAAATAAGAAAAAACATTTTTTTGACAATACATAACATCATACAAATTAATACATCCGAAATAAAAAGAAAACATTATTGTATAAAAAACATAAAACACCATCTTATGTTAACTAAATTAATAATTATCAATATCAAAAATATTTAAGAAATATTTTTTCATTGCGACACTTCTGGATTTTTTATTAAGTTTTTCGTGTCTTAGCTCATCAGGCAGTTTATTATATTCGGAATGGCCAATATTTTCCAAGGACCTACTGCCAAACTTTGTTGAGCGAAACTTAGACACATGAAGATTCCTTGAATAAGGCGTATTGTAATTATGAATATTATGACCAAATGTGTGTTTTGAATTTGAATGAGCAGAAAAGTTGATGATATTTAAAATAGTATTGGTTATTTCATGCAGTGGCATTACCTTGAAAGGAAGTATCTTTGTTTGTCGGTAGATATCCTTGATATGGGAATCCCGTTTAAATCCAAGAATATTTCTTAGAGCTCTGTTCTGAAGAACTTGCATTTCTGAGATCTGATTTTTGCTGGCAAAACCCCATATGCATGATAAATAAGATAAGTGGGAATGAATCAAAGCGTAGTAGACGGCAAACAAAACAGAATGAGGAAGCAAGCCTCGAAGCTCTTTTAGTTTTACTTCACAAAAATCAACAGATGGAAGAGTTGAGGAAATCTGAGGATGTTCAAACATAGGCAGAATGGTGAATGTTACACAGTGTATAAAGTGGCTACTTAAACTATCTAATTACAGATCACAAGCCCTGTTTATGCCTAGACTTCTATGTTTCCTTCTCAAAATGCTTTCCCTCTAAGTTGCAACAATTTAATTATGATAACACAAAAAAAAAAACACTTTTCAGTTTTGTATCGAAACAAAACAAGGATCTCTTCAAAATTAAGTGCGATATATTTTAGTGCAACATTGTTTCATTTTCAATAAAAAATAATGGGGCGATGTAAAACCCCTGTTATTTACGTAGACAAAAAAAGCCTTGCCTGCCGGAGGTTAAAGCTGATAAAATAGAAGCAAAATATGTTACGTTGAGCTGAAAATACTTATGTGTTTATCTTTTCGTGTATTCTGATGACAGGTTATTAATGTAGTTGAGTATTACTTGTACTACGATGCTCATCATTCACTGACGGTTATACGATTTGTAGGTAAAGACCCCAAATAAACACGGCTATCACCCAATCAGTTAGTTACTCCCAAACTTAACGTCGATCTAAAAATAACGCTCACAAAAATAGAACTTTACAATCAAATATGTATTACAGCTTTCGTGATAAGAACCAGTAAACTTTCCACACCTCGTCTTCAATCACTTTTATATGTTCTTCCATACTAAATTTTCGTCTTATCTTACGTGACGTAGCAAATAAGTCGTTAAGTAAACGTGTTTTTGAAAAGTGCCCTCTATCTTCATCGATTCTATTTTTCTTCACTCTGTTTGCGACTCATCTTTTAATTCCGTGGTTTTGATTTAATATGTATTATTTTAGCTTCTCGCTTATTTTACGTAGGTTATGCATTGAACCTATCACGCGATTTTACTTTATCGAGTTCATGTTATGCCTCATATTGATTAGGAGATTATAATCAAGTAAATGTTTTAAAAATAGACTTGGGAAACTTTAGACAGTAACTTATTATTTCTTGTTTATTAATCAATCCAGTTTCATGACTTACCTTAGAAAGCAAAAATAGGCATAAAAAAATTAAATACGTTTTATTTCAAATACGACTGATATTCATGTTTTAAAAAAAGCCAAAGGAATGAGGGTATTCATATAAAATTAGAAATTGTATTTTTAGTCTGTATAGTGGAAGTGTTCTGGACTACGGATTCAGGGTTTAATTCCCATTTCTAACTTCCACTTTTTTTACGGATAAATGTTTAAAATAAAGTCACTTTCTATCATAAAAACATTGATTATTTTCTTACGATTTCTAATTAAAAATGACAAATATTTATAAATTCAAACATATTTTTTTTATAATCTCAATAACTTCCTATGCGGTGACATCCAGCTTGGTCTACGAAAATTTCGGAAAACTCAAAACATTGTGTAGAAAATCTCATTCAACTTTAGTTAATGTTCACGAATGTATAAACACATTTCAGATTATGTAAAAAAACTGTTTTTCAACTTCCATAGAAGCATAAAAATTCATAATTTTTTCCCTTATTTTTTTTTTTTTATGAATAATAACGCTAATTAAAAAGATAGCATTTTCACAAATTCAGTTGCGTTCGAAAACGGTATTCTTCTGAAAGTGTTGTTTCTAAAAATCATGTTACTTTCCGACCCTTTTTGTAACCAAATTGCCCTGTTAGCACGAATGATGCGAGATTGTTCAGTTTCAGGGTCGAGTGTTACACTTTTTGTTCTAAATCTCAAGGAAATGCCCCAAAAGCGTGACTATGTAACGCGGTTATTTTTACATTTTACGTCTATATGTGTAAAATAGCGTGCAGGTTAACAATTAACGTTATCGATTATAAAAAAAGTAAAAAAAACACAGAGTTGAGACGCTTTTGCATGGCTATTAAAATATCGCATGTTTCTCGCACATTACTGACTTATTGGTCCTTCAAACTGGCGTTTTGTTACAAAGTTTTTTTTTCATTTAAGGCGCAAAGAGAAAGTTTTTCTTATTTTGAGGGTTCACCACGTTTAATGAAGTTTGGCAAAGTTTTGATGATCCGATCAAAATTTTATTGTTTCACGAAAGTATTTTAACTTTTTAAATCGTTTCCCTTCGCTCGCGTGGTACGTATAAAATAATAAATCAGTTTTTTTTTAAATCAAACTAATAATTGAAAAAAAAACAGTATTAAGGTAGGCAAAGGCTTGCACGTGTTGTAATTATTTACACGAGATAACAGAATATTTGTCGAGATGATTTTTATGTGTACAAAAGTACATATTAAAAAAAAAAAAAACGTATTCCTAACTCCACGAGATCAAAAGCCCTGTGGTGAGTTAGGATACAACATAATGGAAAGTGAAAGCATACATATTATTTAAGAATACAAAAAAAACGATAATTACATAACCATAAATTTTAACGAAGATTAGTCTCTTCCTTTAGACAAAATCAAACTAGTACATTTCTCTCGAAAATGACTTTCGTTTTGATGAACTAAATATGTTCGTCTTGGGCATTGAGCACTTTTTAAGTTTACTAAATATATATTTTTGTGTGCGAAAGTCGTACATGTTTTGAGTTTAGCATAATTCAAATACTTTAATATATGTCCATAATAATAAAATTAAGACAACTTGCTAATACTTGAATCATCATTGTATTCTTCTTTTTCTGAAGCCTTATTTTCTCCACTTCTGGATAAAAGCCTCTTCTAAACGTTTCCATTTCTTTCTATCGCCCGCTTTCATCATCCATGTTTTACCAGCAATAGAGGCTATGTCATCAACCCATCTTTTTTGTGGCCTTTTGCACTTCTTTTGTTTGCCTATGGTCTTCACTTTATTATTCTAGGTGTCCACCTGCCATAGTTTTGTCTCGCCAAGTATCCTGCCCACTGCCATTTCAATTTTGCTTCACGATCCATGGTATCCACGACTCCGGTTCAGCGCCTTATTTCTTCATTTCTTACCCTGTCTCTTAGACATACACCAAGCATCTATCTTTCCATCGGTCGTTGCGTGCATTTTAATTTCTAGATACTTTTATAGTGTTACAGACATGGTTTCTAGTCCGTATGTTGTCTATAAATCCATAAACTTGTCTTTTTAAGCATGAAGGGGCTTCTTTATTTTTTTAAATATACTTTACTTTGCCGAAAGCAGCTTAACTTAGCCTTATTCTTCTTCGTAATTCCGCTGTCTAGTTATCTTGACTTTGTGTCCTAGATATATGTATTTATCGACTACTTCGATTTTATTTACATAAGATAATTTCAAAGAAAATATTGCAGAAGTGTAATAAAGCGTTCAGGATACGTTACCGTTGTTGAAATTTTCGTCCTTAGTCAATAGAATCATCCAGGTGAGAATACTATGCGGTACCGCTAAATAAACTGTTAGGTAAGAATGTCACCCATCCCTACCTCCATACAGTACCTCAGTATCCTCAGCTAGCTCAGTGTTACGAGTAAGAGCTCTTTGGTCCCAGTTTGTTGGGTGTACTAGTTATTTACTGTTATTTCACTTAACTAAAACTCTCAAGCCAGGTAGAATATATTTATCTTTAAAATTAAATCCCGATCAATATTTTGAAATACGTGTTTCGAGTATTGAAATATAAATATAATATTATGAAAAATTTAGGGTAGTTTTATTAA
The DNA here is from genome assembly GCF_059751315.1 of Micrasema longulum. NCBI lineage: Eukaryota > Metazoa > Arthropoda > Insecta > Trichoptera > Brachycentridae > Micrasema > Micrasema longulum. The sequence goes on from NW_028278966.1 coordinate 249,660, forward strand.
ATTATAAAATAAAATAAAAAATTAGTAAATTATAATATTTTCAAATAAAATATCGATTACCGCTCGAAAATGTTGTCACTAAGCGAATTGGGGCAAAATTCGAGGTGAATAAATAAATAACGTTTACCAACTGACACGTTCGTAGCGTAAAACACATGAAGGTTACAACACTTTTCGGGTATATTTTGAAAAAAGATTGCACGGAAGTCCAAGTTAAAGATAAATAAGAACGTATTATCTCGGCAACTTTCTCAAGTAAATGTCTTTCGATTTTATACCATCACCGGGCTCAACTAAGAGTATAACGATAACAGGTTCTCACATAAACGTCTAGTCTAGAGTCACTTAATAATGCAATTTGTCTCTGGCACATATTTAAAAGAACAGCGTCCCTGATTCTAGCTATATGGTCAGTTAATATCAGGTCACAAGGTACTACACTATCTAAATACGAACACGTAAGGTAGAGACACCGGCAATTAGTGGAAAAAACCACATCTACGTTCAAATTATACCCGTAGCAGATAATGCGCACTAAGTTTTTTGTAGTTTATTAGAACTGCGCTGTGTAATTTCGCAACACGTGGGCATAGATAAATTAAGTTTTTTTGTACCAATAACCAGTCATTTTTAAAAAGTGATTATATTCACATGTTATAAACGACGTGACGTCACAACTGAAATAAAAATACACTTTGATCCAACGGCAAGAAACCAACTTGGCAATACAGATTTGAACGTGAATCCAACGTGAATCCGACGCCTTGATCCGTGGTGGTTGTTCTTCTGCTCTGCAGCGTTAGGTAGGTGAGAAAGGAACCCGTCACGGGGGTAAGCCCTTTTAGAAGCTTTGTGCGTGGGGGAAAAGAAAGAGCAAAGTGAGACATGAGTCGCAAGTAAGGACAACGAAAGACAAATAGCCGGTAGGTCATCGCTTCTTCGCGCGTGATATTGAAATTTACTTTCTCTTTAAATAATATTTTAGGATTGAAGTAATGTCGCATTACAAAAAATCTTAATTATTCTGGTGCCTTTCAATAAAACCATTGTTAAACCGTTGTTTTAGTGCAGTAAGGTACTGTATGCGAGACAATTTTACCTAAAAGAAGCTTTGACACACTTCTGGTCGGAATTTGAAGAATGAGTAAAATGTTTGTACGAGGTTTCCCAGAATATGAATTATATCATATCCAAAACCAGCACAAATTTTGCTCAGAAACACCTCTCCTTTATCGCATCAAGAGCGTTTTTTTTATTTTGAAAAAGCTTGTTGAGCTGTCAAAAACAAAATCTATTTTGGAAAAAGGGATTGTATTTTACCGCGATACGCTCCATAATACGTTATTTCCTGTTTGCGCGTGACATTCCTTCTTACATTGATGCAAACGCGTCCGCATTTTTCAACGCAAACATTTATCCGGGGGTTTCCCATTCAGCGACTGGCAAGTACCCCCAATCCAATACCAATCAATTTTCCTCGAGAAAGAGTGAAAACTCCAGGTCATTTTTTTAATTATTTAAATTGGTTGTTACATCCTAATCAAATGCTTATTTTTGTATATTTATTTAACATCGATGTGCTATGTGTTTTGTACATTATAACTAATGTGCCATATAGTAAATATACTATCCATCCTTATTCGGTACAAGACTTTTGTTCCGTGTAGTGTCCTAAAAAATTGTAAGTAAAATAAAACTTTGAATAAATTATTTATCTTTCGTTTCAATACGTTAAATCTACATAACGTTGAAAATTATATCAAGAATTTTTAGACGTGACGAAACGGAGCATTAGACCGAAGTTTTTCAATCTAAAAACCACAAGACCGGGAAAATTCGTTTCTATGAAATGTGAATAATAATTTTAATTCACAATTAAGAAAAGAGAATATTAAATCTCAAAAAGGTTTTATTGAAGGTAAAAATTAAGCTTAATGAACCAAAGGGATAAATTTGGGACGAAATTAAACTGGTCTATTCATTCAAATTGCCACTAATTTGTGGCCATTCCGGGCACTCTGTGGCTATAAACTATACCTAACCTAAAATAAAGCACACTTAGAAGAAACCGTGGATTTTACAATGCCTGATAATTACAACAATTAATCGTTAAATTGAATAAATTAAATTTAATACGATTTACATTTAAATTAGCTCCGTTTTAAAGGAAACTTGACTTAATTCAACTAGCCCCTAATAGCAAGCCATCACATGACTACACGCACTTTTAAGATGGGCATTTTTATTTTATTCATACACATATTTTTATGGGCAAACACAGGTGAAATATTTTTTCGGTTTTTGCGCGTTCATTATATTGACGTAGAACCAATTTATTGTAAAATGTTACAGGCTCGTTGTTTTCTCGGTAATTTAATATTTAGACGGACAAGTTTTATTTGGTAAAAAGTAAAAGCATTAAACAACTCACGCTTTAAGTCTGCTATTATAATATGTTATTAATATCGATTAATCTGTATAATATGTTATTAATATCGATTAATCTGTATAATATGTTATTAATATCGAAATATCGATTAATATCGATGTCCCTTATGTTTGTCAATGCTTCTTTCTTTTTTTAAGAAAATGTTTTAAACTATTCTTTTATTGTTATATTTAAACCTTATAAATTGTATGCATGGACAATGTCCGTTAATAAATAAATAAATAGATATATAATTATTTTTTTGCATAATAAATACTAATAACAATAATCCGCCCTCACTGGGAAGAGTTTAAAAACATTGTCATTTTATAATACATGCTTAAAAACAATTCCCATTCTATATTGTTTTAAAATTTCGGACCTCCACAACCTGATCTATTCTTCATCATTTCATTTCATTTTTTTTTTTTGCACCACAACAGGCCAGAAAGCCCAATTACAGTGGTGAATTACATTACAGAACAACCAGGCTTGAGAAAAATCACATTTTTAAATTTTTGTGTTCTCACCGAGAATCGAACCCGGAACCTTCCGTGCGTGAGTCAAGCGTATTGACCACTACACCACGGAGTTAAGATGATCAGTCTTACGATTCAGTTGCCAGTCCTCGGATTCTGAAATATTTTAGTGTAAACATCCAAGTTTAAATCAATATTTCATATGCAACATGTTTCTTTAGTGAACTTTTTTCACATTCATATTTTTCACATACACTTTTTTCCCGCCGAATTGCAAACGCCTTTTTTTTCAGGGGTTTATTTCGTTAAAACAAAAGGATCTAATATTTAACAAAAACGACAAAATAAAAAGTAAAAATAAAAATAATAAGTGAAGTATTATTTAGGTAACGGAATAGAAAATAATTGATAAACAAATAATACTATTTTTAGAAAAGGAAAAAAAAAACTTTTTTTTTACGCATAACGTTTTTAAAATCATTTTACTCTTATTTTTATCTGCTCATTTTTTTATTTCTTAAGACATTCTATTAACTATCTACAGTCGATGAATTGGTTTTGCATTTAGGAAGAGCAAGTGGTCTGTGTTGCCTAGTTCTTAAGTAGTTGCTCGGAGCAAATTGTTTTGTGCCATCCAAGAGATAATAAATTAACCAGTTTAAATGCCATCATCATAATCAAGGCAATGCTCCCTCTATTCTTCACGCAAATATCAATAGTATCAATAGTAAAATGTTGCATACAAGACTAAAAAAACCACAGTGATAATTCACACTTTCAAGACGAATTATTCAAATTAACACTACTTTCATTTACAAGCTTTGACAAACTAAATCCAAATACATATGTATTAATATCATACATTAACATTTATTATGTTACGTCTCATCAACTTCAGGGTGCCTGGAAGAATGACTAGACAGGTCCTACCGTTTTGTAGCAACAATTCACGGACAGAAAGACAAACTTGTAATGCCGTTTCAAACAGACTTCATGAACTCGGCAATCGTTATTCCCACGCATCGGATATATTGAATGAAGGGTATTATTCCTGCACGACAAACATTTTGAACTTTTTCAAAGATGTTGAATGGTAATTAAACCTTAATTATAATTACAATATGAAACATTTAAGTTTGTATGTGAAAATTCTTGATGGAAGTTCGTTGTAATTTATTACAGAAATTAAAGACGAGTGATACTTTAATCCACAAATTTGGTGTATCCAGTATTCAAAATTTGTGAATTAAAGTATTACTCGTTTTTTATTTCTATAATAAATCATTATAAGAAACAGTAAATTTATGATTTACTTGTTATATTATTCCTTTAAAATGTTTAGATATTTAATTTGTTTTTAACATTTATTTTAAATGTATTTTAAAAACCGTCTACTTTTCCCTCTGTCCAATTATTAAGTAAATTTAGGTTTTTAGATATAAAATCATCATTTTAAAATAATTTTTTACTTTAAATCCATAAAAACAACATCAAAAGAAGTATTTTTACGTCACAAAATGTAAGGATGCGACCTACATAGAACCACTGGTAACATCTTAATTCCAAAATGAAAATAACTACAGCAAAATATCAATATACTTACAGTGGAATTAAAAATGCAGTCAGGAATACAAAATATTTGAGAAAGAAGTCAAAAATTATATTCATAATTTTTTTTTATGTAGCGCTTGTTGAAAGCATCGTAATTTTTTTTTTGAATTTATATGTTGCACTGAAAACAATTACCGATTAATTTATTTTTTTTAAATTGTAAGACGTCACTCCCCATTATGTACACAAAAATACATTCTTTTCTTTTACGTAATGGGAAACGTTAATGTAAATGTGTGTATTTCATTTTTAAAAAAATGTATCTACATGTAATATTACATACTTTATTTTTTTATCTAAATAAACAAAAAAAAAAGTTTCAAAAGTCTACTGAACGTGTGAACGTGTCAATATAATTTTGAGGTTTTATTTTTGTATCTTTATCTTGAATAAAACGAAATATTTGTTGTTTTTTCAAAATAATCAAATCAAATATGTCCGTATTATAAGATTTATTAAAAGCAATTTCATCGTATACATAAAATATGTAGTTCTTACCTTATGGAATACAACGAGGAGGTCATCCAGCTTGCCGTGCAGGTCTCCACAGATGGTGACCTGCTTGGAGATGGCAGTAGAGGCCTGGTTGAGGTTCGGAAGCCTCTTCAACTTGGCTATGGCTTCCTTTAGGATCCCGGCCACATATCGCGCGTGCAGCCGGTGCTAAAAAAGGAAAAAAGGATGTTAATAAACATAATAAATGAATTAAGTTATTAGTATTTGTGCATTCGGCTAACCTAATAAAATAAATAAATTATAATCGTTCCCTCATCGTTCCCCGAATCAGATATTTTTGCGGAAAAACAATTACATAAATTTACAATATTTTGAGTCTGTCCAAACGTTTTAATTTTTTTATTTATAAATCATATAACACAAAGTATTTTACAAGTATAATACTTCCAGGAGTTACAACAACTCAATTCGGGACATAAATAATATTAACTTTTAGAAAATAACACATAATGAGTACAACAAAAAAATAAAACAAGTTTAGCACCTTTATAACTTAATATAGCACAACAATATATACGTCAAGAACCTTTTCTTACACAAGCAGAATAAACCTATAAAAAAAAACGCTTTTAAGAATAAAAAAAAAAGGAAATCTACTAAGAAAGATAAGGTCATTAGCATCACATGCTATGCAGATGATGCTGCCATAGTGATGATGAGAACATATCCATCTCAGTTAATAAAAACATCTGGATGCCTAAGAAATGTCGTAAAGTATAGTTTGTAGACAAAATACTTCGATTCCACAAAATACGTCATTAAGATTAACAAATTTCAACAAAGGTAGTCATAAGCCCTGTTAATGCCTACAGTTCTATATTCCCTTCTCTAAAATGTTCTCCATCTCTGTTGTAATTTGTTGAATATAAATTTGATTTTTTTTCTACGACAGCTTAAATTAAAAGTAATATTTTTTGTGATTTTATTAACGCCAGTATATACTATCTGCCTCTAATAAACAGCTCGAAAAATCAGTAAAAAACCTGTATATTTTAGTTGCATGGTTAAAACAAAATGAAACCTTGACTCACTTAAATTAATCTATTTACCGTTGGTTTAAAACATTTAGCTTAAAGAAATAAGTCCGCCAATGTACTTATGTATTTCACAAATACTGAGTAGGGCGGCCTTTATGGTGCATTGGTTAAGACGTTTGACTCACGCACGGAAGGTTCTGAGTTCAATTCCCAGTGAGAACACAAAAATTAAAAATATGATTTTTCTCAAGCCTGGGTGTTATGTGCTATAATTCACCACTGTAATTGGGTCTCTTGGCCTATTGTTATAATTTAAAAAATGCATATATTTTTAGACTGGAACCTAAACCATAAGACTGATCGCCTTCGCTTTTACGTTACAAAAATGATCTACATACACTGCAGTGAAAAATTTCAATGGTTTATTTATTGTTAATTAACTATTAAACTAAGCCAATCATTATCAGCGCTATCATTTTTTAAAGATTTGTGTTTCTGGAGTGAATCCGCGTGTAACGTTTCAAGTTTAAAGTTTGTTTTTATTCAAATATTTTTTTCCTACATACTTACCGCGGGCAGAAAAAAAATTTTTGTCGACGATTTTCCGTGGGGGTGAACTTCCTCATAAGAGCATTCTTGCAGCGCCCAATGCACCACAGGATGCGGATAGGGAGATCGTGATGACGAAATTTCGTGAATTCAATGCCCGGTAATGAATACGCTGCCACTTTTCATTTTGAAACATATTTTACAAAAATTTATGGTCGACCATTTTCGTGAAATTGAAACAACATCTCATCTCAATGGTCAATCCGTTCCTTATAATATTCTACTCATCCTTAAGTTTGAATATCAATTTATATCTTTTTACTTTAAGGAGTGTATTACAAATAAAAGTTCCAACTTAGTATTAAATGAAAAAAGAGATTGTTTTTAATCAAACTTGCCATAGCAATGTTTTTCGGAAGTGGCAAAATAAGTCAAAAGTGGAGTCTTGGTGCTGACCCGCAGGCATAGAAGCGAAGTATGGAATCGGAGCAACACAGATATAAACAGGCTTAATGCTGTCGAAATGCGAAAAGTGGATAATGTAAGGCTCAGTCAAGCATTAATGACAAAACAAATAATGAAAAACGCCAAAAAAATTATTATATATCCCCAGAATCCTAAACTCCTTGAGTTTTTAGGGCTTTTTTATTTTTTCCTTACATACATATTTTTATTCCCTTTTCTTTCCTTGGTTCCTTTTTCTCTCTCCTTTCAAACTCATTAGCTGACTCCACATTTCTCATCATTTAGTATCTAAAGCATAATATACTTTAAAAAAAAAGTGTTATGATTTGCAAGCCTTATCTCCCACCCACAGTTCACCACCAAAAAAAGTCGATAACTCATCAAAGTACATTTTTTTAAGATTATCGTATTTTTATTTGTTATTCAATTTCGTATTAATTTTCTTTAAAAATATTTAATTAAAAATTTACTGTATTTCTTATTAAAATAAAAAATTAACGTTGTCTACCTCAGAACAGGTATATACTATACCCAGTGAGAATAGATCGCTTAGTATCATAACTTATATTTTGAATAAGCTTATTTGTATATTTTTTATCCTCTTCACTGTTTAGCAAACAGAATATATTAAATTTATTTCAACAGAGGAAAAAAAAATTTGAGAAGGGAACATGGAAGTCTAGGCATTTACAGGGCTTATGACCTGTCATTGGCTGGTTTAAGTGGCCACGTTTAACACTGTGTAACATTCACCATTCTGTCCATGTTTGAACATCCATATTTTCTCAACTCTTCCATCTGTTGACTTTTGTGAAATAAAATAGCTTAAACCTTTATCACGTGGGTGAGATTCATCCGGCTGAACCAAATCACCTACTAGGCAACGCCTGAAAACAATTTTCCAATTTTTATACTTCTTCTTTTACCAGGTAGTTAATTCAACAATGTTTGAGTATGTCCAAATGCTTGCAGACTGGATGAATGTCCTCCCTAGGGAGTTGTACATATTTAAATTTATTTCAACAGAGAGGAAAAACATTTTTGAGAAGGGAATGTAAATGCCTAGACTTCCATATTCCCTCCTCAAAAATGTTTTTCCTCTCTGTTAAAATAAATTAAAATATGAATAACTCCCTAGAGAGGAAATCCAGCCAGTCTGCAAGCATTTGGACATATTCAAACATTGTAGAATATATTAATACTATGCTAATAATAATCGCCGATTTTTGGCACCGAACTAAATAAAAAAACAGCTGTTGTTTGTAAAAGATTAGATTTTTTTTATTTTAACATGTATATGTATCTTTTGATATATGTTTATGGTTTTTTAGATTTTTTTTTTGACCAATCGCTTTTTTTAACCATTCTGCTTTTCGTTTGGCTGGAAGATATTGCTTTAAGCAATAAGTCCGCCAAAGTACTTATTCTTTGTAGTTGAAATTTTAAATGAATAAACTACTGCGTTTATTCGGACATGTACCGCGATCGGACTGCAGATCAGGAGATCCTAAGGGAAATCTTAAGGACGCAAATATGACTTTTTAATTTAAAAAAATATTTAAATAAAAAAAATATTTCAAAAATCGGCGAGTGTGCTTAAGAAGATATATATATATGTAGAGAGAGTAAGGTCTGTATGCAAAGTAAGAGAAATATGGCGTTCTATTCTCTCTGGTTATCACTACGGAGAAATGGTTCGCTTGCGATTTTTTCATTTTTATTTTACGTAAGCGAAAATTCATTTGGTACGTTTTTCATTAATGTGTTTTTTATTCTGGTATCAAGCAAATTGTTTTTTTAATAAATAAGATTTGAATTTAGGAGAAACTGAAAGAGAAAATTGTTACCTTTTTGTTGAGTGATTTTTTATTTATTTTACTAATGAATTATTGAATTCACAAAAAATCACTAAATAATTTGAACGTTTTGAATATTTATTATTTCTCATATAATATTATAATATTTTTTTATATTTTTGTTCGCTAATCTACCGTTTTACTATGTGGGTTGCTGTGTAAATATGCAAGTTAGTACAATTTGAAGGAATAGAACCAATTAAAATTCAAAAATAGTTATTTTTCCACCTGTTGCGTGAAAACAGTATTCTGCAAAATTGCTGAGGCTTTTCTCAAGACACAATCCGTAAATATTTACCATGGTCGACAAAAGGCCTGTCAATCTACTACTACCCCCTAACCTTCAAACCTTAAATTCATACTTTTGTATTCCCCCACCTATGAATATATAAAACTAACACCCCTAATCGGAGAAACCATATAAAATATTTATTTATGTACATTAACCAAAACGGACATTTGTTTTTGCTATTTAAAGCATTAATCAACTTGTGGTCGAAAATTGTACTACCGGTTTCGATACGTACCCGTCTCTTCATCGTGACACTAATTACACCAACATTAATATCCCACTATACACATTCACCATACTATTTGTTGAACAAAAATGTAATACCAACGTGTTGACAAGGCACATGACGTTAATAGCTAACACCAACGTATACAGTTTTTTTTGTATTTTTAAGTAGGATTTTGTAACAGAAATGGTTTTCAAAAAAGGGATGGGGGGAATGGGGGGGGGCATAAACTTTATTTTTTGCTTATGGTGACCATTACAACTTAAAATACTGTAATGGGCTATATTGAAAGGTTTTTAGATTATTGATTAAAGGAACATTTTCGTTCAAAGCCTTCCTAATGCCAAATATTTCAATATTATTTACTTTTTATCTACAAAATGGAATAGATATTTCTTTGGCCGTTTGCACATTAATGTTTTGCTTATTTGTTATTAAGAGTATTATAAAAAATTCCTCGATGGAAACATTTTTTAAAATTATTATTTATTGAATTATGATGACTTAGAATAAAATCGTCAATTTAAAAGTCCTGAAAAAAATATGGCTGCTGGGGTCGGAAAGTTAGTATCGCGACAAACTGCTCAATATTTTTACAAGTAAGATGGTACATTTATTCATTTATTTACGCCTAAAGGTAGGGTGAATGTTTGTAAATTTGTCTTGTAAGCTCTTCCCCAGCCTATGCTTCCATACTTCAGAACAAACTGTAAGTTTGCATAGTAAATCATTTTATATTTTTTGGAGAGAGAATGTTTCTTAATTTAACAAAATGAATTATATCCGGAAATAATTCCACGTTTATTTAATAAAATAATGATGTTTATGTTGTTAAATAATAAAATAGTAATAATATGAATATATTGTTTGTTTTTCTGTACATACAATTAAACTGTTCGTGGAGTTGTTTGAAGAATTCTCGGTTTTAGATATAAGGCAACTGTATATTAAATTTATAGAATTATAATGTATGTGAAGGTTAACTACTCTGCTAAATCGAAAAAGAAACACTCTCACGTTACTAGAAGTTAAACTAGAGGATGGGTTATGGGGTCAACCGCAAACTCTGAATACGGGGAAATAAGTTTTTGGTTTTAGAGACCCAAAATATTCAATGTATTGCGAACATTGTAAAACTACCACACAGATTAAATTCAGTAAATTTGTAAAAAAATGGTTACTGGATTTGTGTACAAGAAGGACAAAATAAATAGACAAACATGTTGATAAATTTAATAATCATACAGTTAATTGAATTTGTATGATAAATTTGTGCCTCCTGTGATAAGTGATTTAAGTCGAGTTGTACCTTTTTTGTGATTTTTACATAGAAATGATAAAAAAAAATTGCTGTTTTTTGGTCTTACTCACGAAACAATAGCAGACAGAATTATCTTTTTGTGATTTTTACATAGAAATGATAAAAAAAATTGCTGTTTTTTGGTCTTACTCACGAAACAATAGCAGATAGAATTATCTGCTATTGTTTCAGAGATAATTTGGTGCAAAGTGATATAACTGCGAGGATTTTGGCAAAAAAATAATGAATTTAGATATATGTCAAGTTGTAACCCCTTTAATTAATTGCTCCACACATGGTTTTTCGTGCTTCGTGGTATAAAAGCGGTTTCATATGTTTTTTTTCATTTTATTTTTCAGTATATTTAACGTGAATATTGATATATTTAGAGTTATATCACATTGAACTGATTTTTTTCATCAATGATTAGGATACAATTCAACATGTACCGACAAATTCGAATCTAAATGTATGCCTAATTTGTGATAACTAATACATCTCAACTTACATAATTCTACACAAATCGATGTTTATGTGTAAATGAATATAAATTTAATTGTATATATAACTCAAACCAAATGAAAAAAAAATGTATGAAGAATAACATGTGCTTAATGATACCAGTATGCGCATGATAAGGGTGGCGGGAGTACTGGATATATGGCGAAATGTACATATTGAAGTTTGCCAAAAAAAAACGTCAAAGTCTTCTCCAAAAAAAAAAGCAATGTTATCTTTAGATACTTCGTCCATAGTTTTGATCATACAAAACATCTTATTTGCAAAGGATGTTTTTTGAAGACTCAAATATCCAACGAAAGTCACAAATATCTTTAAACGGTTTGCAAAAAACTACGGAATAATGGCGCTCACTTTCCACTATGTACACATCGGATTGGTAAATTGATTCCTGATTTCCATTTAGAGGAAGTTAAATCTCATATTGCCTGTTTCCCTTACGCAGAAAGCCACTACGGTCGCAACAAAACGACAAAGAAGTTTTTGAATTCTGAGCTCAACTTACAAGTTCTTAATAATTTGTATAAACTGAAGACTGATACTCCAGTTAAAGAAACTATTTTCAAAAAGGCATTTGAAACCATGAATTTGTCCTTCAAAATCTATCAACAAGAACATCTTTGAACAAGTATCTCCATCAATAGATACTTGTTCAAAATGTGATCGCATAAATGCAAAACTTAAAAACGCATCCGAAGCACAGGTAGGGAATTCGAAGAAGACACTCAAGGCTGGAAGCACTTAAGGTTGCTTACGAAGAAAAGAAAAAAGATGAACAACTGGCTCAGTCATGCGAAGATGTATTGGTCATAACATTTGATTTGCGACAATGTTTGCAAACGAATGTAGCATTTTACAAGAGACAGCTTTGGACCGTCAATTTGACCATACGTGATTTAAAAACAAATAAAACTTTCTGTTACATGTGGCCGGAGTGTAAAGGGAACAGAGGAGCAAACGACAAAGTTTTATGTCAATACAATTTTATCATAAATCAATTGCCGCATTTAAACCCAAACACAAGAAAACTGATTATGTTTTTTGATGCCCATTGCCCGGGTCAAAACGAAAATTCGATTGTTACAACAATGTTGATGCTGGTTGCTAATCCATCCCCACAATTACAATCTATTGAGCATAAATTTCTCGTTCCTGGCCATACTCACATGGAGGCTGACACCGACCGTGCGTTGATTGAGCGTTAGAAGAAGCACACGAGTATGGATATTCACTTGCCAAGAAATTGGTATCAGCTAGTGCGTACAGCTTCAAACAAAACAACAAAGTTTACTGTTATCGAGATGACTTGTGAAATGTTTTGTAATTTCAACATTTTTTTACCATTAGAAAAACCAATACAGCCAATGAAAAGTTGTTGTGGTGCGACGATGGATCTGTTTTGTATACCAAAAAAAACATATCCTGTTATTCTCACAAAAAATAATTCAAGAATTTATAGAACATTACCATGGATTCTTCTAAACGAGGTAAAGCTTACTTACTTAAAAGCCTACTACTCCAAGATTATTATTTCAAAACAAATAGAAGAAGGATCTATTAGATTTTCTGTGCTTTATTAATTAGAGCGCTCATGAGTTTTACAAAAATCTGAACTGCAAGAATGATGTTAAAGACACTCTTCCGAATAATGACGATGATTTTGATGATGAGTAGTTTCTAAATTTGTTGTCCTAAGAATTGTCAGGATTTAAAAAAAAAAAATCATTACTATAACTATGTTATAACATACAATGTTTGCCTACCTAACAGGTTAATATATTTTTTAACGGTTTTATTTTGATTGAAATACCTACGTACTTTTTTGTTATCTCATTTACGATGAACTGCCCATCTTAAAAATTAGAATTACTGCATATATGATAGGTTGACAGCTGATAAGCTGTTAACTGTGCTATGTAAGTTTTAACGTGTTAGCAACTTTGTTATGTTTATTATACAGATAATGGTTAAGATACTATGATTTGTATTGAGTAGGTTCACATTGCTTATTGTGATACCTGCATAATATTGATCTGTGCCATTTCTTAGTATTTAAGTTTAAAACTACTTGCCTTTAAAAAGATCTCAATTTACCTCTCTTAAGAATTTTGATAAAACGGTGCCTTATTTATAAGTGAATTATGGAAAAAGCAGAATGCAGAAGTAGAGATGGATAAAGAACTTCAAATAGTCTATATCCAAAAGTTTCAATATGGTTCCGCATTCCAGGATTACCATAAAAGCTGTGATTAACTGGAAATGCCATGGAGGGTAAAACGAAAGAACCTTATTTCGTTTCTCTATTTTGATCCCTGAACATAGATTAAGTACAGTTTTTGAAGTTTTTCTCTTAAATTTTTTTATTGACGAAAACAACAAATTTGTATTATCTGGCAATTGCAATTTAGAAATTATGTTAATTTTTCCATACGATATATTTACAAAATAGATTACATTAAAATTTGTAAAACAGTAGTAATTTTATACAATCAAACAGGTGAGAGTTTTTTGCAAAACTTATCCGGAGGAGTTATGTTTTGGAACTAATTATTTCGAAATAGCTAGAACTAGTCGTAAATGTTTAAGTGTTTACTGAAAGTAATTAGTTACATCAAACACATTCTTATACAACAGGTAAATGAGTTATTTTACATGACGATTAGCTTGTACGGTCAGGGAGCAAGGGGTTAAAACAAGGTGTACCTATTTAAGCAGACTACACACAATCCAAAGGAATCTATTATCACACAAAAAGTGAATAGATAAAGCATTTTTTTTATAATATTTTATGTGAAAAATTATATTACTTAATAATTTAAGTAATATAATATTATATCCATTAGTTGAAAAAACAATGTCAAAGAAGAGCAAAATTAAATATATTTATTAACGAATACGAGTAATATTGAAGTGTTTATTTAACTAAAATAAACACGATTTTGAAAAAAGAGTTTATTCGTTTTGTTCACCAATCAACCACATGCATTTTTAATTCATCACAAAATTGTCGGTATGATTCAAAAATATCTTAGATGACAACTCGGCATCGTGTGTGTTGGTATTGAGGGAGTAAAAATACTTAAGAAAACAAATATAGCCGTGGCAAAGGGCCAACAAGCGGCTACCATCGTGTAAGTGACTACTATGTAGACCAGACATTCTAAAACTGTAAATCACTTTTTTTGCAGTGTAAAAATTATGTTTATTAATATGAAATGCAGTACATAACGGAAAGAAGTTCTGCGATTTTTTATTTTTTCATTTGTTGTATTATCGCTTTGATTTTTTAAAGTTAAGTGATTAAAAAATTACTCTTCCCGTGACGTCACAAGTTTTCTACAGTGAGTTGTCTTGATTGGTGGGTTGACTTCCCGGTAACTGGAAATGATCACAACACCCGTCATTTATTGATTTCGAAGAGCTGGTGACGTCGTTGAAAGTAGTTCATTTTAATTAATTTTGTCATACATTTTCGTAAAACTTCGCCGTACAATTTAATGCTTTAATTTTTACGACGCATAAGAAAACACTTTAAATACCCAATTTCCCATCGCATTGAACTAACTCATTGATTTTATGACTGACTACAGTTACAAGACGTCCATAAAATGCTTTTTTTGCCATTGTTTTGAAGTTCATATTGAATACAAGATATTTGTGTTGCTTAAAGCACCATTAAAAATATCATATATTTTTAACAAAGGCAAATTATACAACATCAATAAAGACGTTGAAGACGCCCAGGCGAATGAAGAAAACGGTAAAGTTATGTATGTGAAATAGAACCAGAACCCTGGCCGAGTGTTTCTCTCGGGTTTAAATCCTGAAGGAAATCGAGTGGCGATAAGTCCGCTTCCTTGTGTAGGAGTTGATGCGTTTGCCTACCATTGTCAGGGTCCAAGATTCCTGGCAGGGTGAACGTAAATAGGGAAATATCACATACTTTCAATTCCGACAAAAATGTATGAAACGGATTTACAATAATTAATTGTATTTTCAAAATCAATACGGATATTGTGGAGAAATGTTTTCGTACAAAAATGTAAAAAAGAAATTCAATGAAAATACGTTCGTAGAAAAACGTGACGTGCTGGCCTTTGTTGTTGTAACGTGAAGATTCCTGATAATACAAATTTCAATGGCCAGGAACAAATAAACATAAACCGTAACGTATTAGGGGCATGCGCAATAGAATGACCGTTTTTGCGGGAATTCAAAATTACAAATTAAAAAAAAAATATTTGCTACTAATAATAAGAAAAAAAATGTTTTTACTCGACAGTATTTTATAGACCTGTATTACTTTGATAATGTTAAATAAAGTTATATTTCCCTATTTTTGATTTTAAATGTTTTTTTTTGAACTAAAAAATATTTCATTGTTCCTGTACTGGCACCTGAACCGTAATACTAATCACCTTAATTTCATGCAACAAACGGCTGATCGAACTCATCTGCATTATTTGGCTTTCGGATGCTGTGCCCTATGCACCACTGGATGCGGAAAGGGGGGTTAATGTAACGAAAAATCACAAGCCGAATATAGGGTAGTACAAATATGAGATAACAATTTTCTTTTTCTTTTTCATCTTCTTCTTTTCCACATCCGCTCCTAAGTGGAGCATGTGGACATCACCGGAGTTTTATTTTTGATTAGTGATTTTAATCTAGAAATATAATTGAAATCTATTTTTCCAGCACAAGTTATTTACGACCTTCAAGAAAACTCTTTAAAAAAAAAATTTCTAAATATTTTATGATTGCCTATTCAATTATATCATCCTTAAGGATTAAAAAAAAATGTTTTAAAAGAAATATTTACGTTCTTATGATTAACCAAAATATTTGATTTTGAGGGCCGTTTTCAACGAGTTGTAAATAATTCACTATTAGAAAATGCGAATTAAGTAAGGGTAGAGTAGGATCCAAACCACGGACCTTTGAGCCGTAAGTCCGAGACACTAGCCACGGGACCACAACCCGATTTAATGAATTTGAGAAGTTGGTTACTAGAATTTTCAAATATAAAATTTAATTGGCCCACGTTTTGAGAATGATGAGGCGCCCTTCAACGATGTCATTCCAAGACACATGCTAAGAAAATTTTAGTTGTTGCATAAAAACATAAAACCAACGTGCTGATAGGACACAAGCTACTAGAAATTATGTAATTACTATGATAAAGTTGAATGGAGGGACTTTTTTGTAAGTGTAATTAATTTCCTGACTAAGAACAGGTACATTTCGAAACTGGTAGACTATAAAAATATTTATTAATGTTTTTCGAAATGTTTGACTATTGAGTAAATGGTTTACATGATAATTTTGTTGAAATTTAAAAGCATATTTTCGGTGAGAATAAATAAAATAAAAATATACGTCCTCCATTACTGCATCCATCAAGATTCGCATCGTAATTTTTTTCGCTCTACATTTCCAACCCAGTCCAGAACTGCTTTCTTGATTTTGTCGATAATGCCTATTTCAGCCTTGCATAATGAGCGGATCTCGACATATGTGCACCTATTGTTCGTAGTTTTACCACACATATGCTCGAGTGATTGCATTTTGACAGCATATAGCCTTTGATCCTTGTTTTTCCAATTCCATACTTCACTCCCATACATGAGGGTCGGCACGCGGACTCTATTGCGTATTGATAATTTTGCCACCTGCGACAAATATTTACTTGCCAAGGTTGATTTCAGTGTACTGTTCTCTCTGTTCCCGGCACTCCATCTTAGTCATTCATCTCATTCATCATTCAGTCATTCATCATCTCATTTGTACATACTTCCCGGATGCACAAATTTGTCTACCTATTTCAGTATAACCTCATTGACAGTGATCCCACATTAAATCGTACTTTTATTTCTTTCAAAAATTAATATTTTTCTATGTACCATATACCTATGTTAGTACATTTTCTGATTTTTACTTATTATTGTATCTTTTAGCTTTTCTTATGTTATCTTTTATTTTAACCAAATTTACATACTCATGTTTCACTGCTGCACCTAAATGTAATTTCTAAAATATGTAAAAGCCCATTGGGCGTGTAAATCAATAAATAAATAAATAAATAAATAAAAACCACATTCATCAGCAAATATCTCCCCTTGCGTACATCGTAGACTTTTGTTACGAAGAACTACATGTCGCCTTTCTTCAGAACATGGCATCAACAGCATATAAAATACATTGATAAAACGTGTTTATTGTATCCAAATGGGCCAAATAAGTCCATAAATAAATAAATAAGTATTAAATGTATTATTTCGATTTGTAATGTTTTGTAAATTTAGCCACTGATTAAAAAGGCATTTATTAAATTTCTTCCTACTAGCATTTATTGTTTATTTATAAATAATTCATCAGCATTCCATATCCGCTCCTAAATTGGAGCAAATGCTGTCCACAAAGAGCCTCCGGGTATCTCTGTCAGCTGCCAGCCCCTGTGCGTCCTCCCAAATTAGGTTCGCGTCCTGTAGTTCTGACATAAACTGCTAATGAACAGTCAGAAGCGGACGTCCAGGATGTCGAGAATCTGATGCCTTCTAAAGTAGGCAAGCGTGACTCTCATTATACCTTCAAATTCATGGTTTACCTCTTCGTTCTAAATCTTAAGGCACCCTATTAATACCCATCCACAATTCCTTTTTCTTCTCTAATTTATATAGTGTCCAGGCGGCTCTACAGTGGAATGATCATCCATACACTATCAAAGATGTTACTACATTATCTCTGTTTAAATAACGTCTGAAAAAATATATCCTATTTCTTTCTTAATCTCTCCTTCTTTCCTCTTTTCTCTTTATTCCATTTCCCCATTGAGTAATTGTATTGATTTGAGGTAATTTAAAAACAAATACACAATTTATCTTTTTTATTTTTGTTTTTTATTGAATTTGTTTTGCTCCTTGAATTATATAAATAAAACTGTTATTTAACTGGTTGGTTGAAAGAAATTGCAATTTGGCAACAAGTCCACCAATGCACAAATTAAAGTGTGTACGAAAAGTAAAATAAATAAAAAAAATACAAAATTGATCTACAAACGTTTCATTTAGCACACTCATGCAGTGCCTTATCCACCATTGGCTGTAGGTAGGAACTATTTTATGATGTTTCTTTCTTAAGACATAAATGAAAAATTTTTGATAGCGAAAACGAGTTTTTTGGTACTACTAAAATCATGGCATTTCCTCAAAGGGGTAGGCATAGAGGTTTAATTACCACACACGTTTACCCTGACATGCATTCTTAGCTTATTTTAAATTCATACATTTTGTCATACATGCCCTTCGGTTTTGTCTCCTTTTGGCATGATCAGACTAAAACTTTAACGAAAACGAGTGGTAAGCTGATATTTTTACTTTATAAAGCAATGTGTGTTCAAACCAACAAAGGGAGCTTTAATTACTTAGTCAACACGAAGCATTATCTGAAAAATAAAAGAAAATTACCTTTTTCTTTCTGAAAGTTTCTATGAGGATGTCGAGATCTCTTCTTTGTAGAGGAAAGTTGAGATGGGGTCCTCTATAGGACCTGTCTGGCGCAGTCCCATCGTCCTCGTCATCAGACTCATCTGAGAAACGGACATCCATCGCATCTGTAAATAAGGGAAATAAAAAGGCTTTTACTGGGGGTTAGTAACACATAAAACGCAAGCAATCAAACAAAAGAATGAAAAGATCACACGTTAGAAGAAAATAAGATAATATTGCTAAACATTCAATAAGGAAGTTTGATGATATCCAAAGTTACATTTAAAAAAAAAAATCAACTGTTCCTACTATTCAAGGTGCAAGAATTCAGAATAAGCTACTTTTTTGTATGTGTGATGAAAAATGCACTTTCTCTTGCCACTTTCAAGGAACGTCTGAAACTTTTCTATAAAAGCTTACAACTCTAACATCGCTTTATTTTATTGTTTCCCTTTCCGGGTTTCTTTTCTCATTTTCATCCAAATTCATTACCTGGTTTCACATTCCGCATCTTTTAATATGTTTAACATAATGTACTTTTATTTCAGTTTAAATACGCGAGTCTTATCTCCCCATTAACACGATAGATTTTATCTTTACTTCATTTGATTTTTTTATGTATCTATTTATTTTGTTTTTTAGTGCAAATTTTTGTTCAACTTTTCCTTTAACCAGTCAATTTTTTGGTTTTCTGGAAGATATAGCTTTCAGCAAAAAGTCCATCAATCTATTTTTTCCACTTAAAGATTTAAATAAATACAAGAAGTCTCGGGTTCGATTATTTTATAACATGGATATAACATCCTCTCAATGAACTTTACATACAAAACATAAATATTTTAAGCTTACAATTGTGTAAAATTAGTTTTAAAAAGAGAAGTCAAGAGATAAACATGCACTCTTTTTACGCTGAGCGTGGCCTATAGCAATGGCGTGGTGGGACGCTTACCATAAGGAAAGTCTGGCCCTGAAAAACCGTGTATTTAAAAAAAAGTCTGGTTTCGTTGCAGCGTTGCGGGATTCAGATCAGAAGTCCGTGATTCGAATCACAACTAGTTTAATATTTTGTAACTTTGTCATTTAAACATAAAAGAAACGCCCTTCATTTTAAATATACGAGTATCGGGATAAATTAAATATTCTATTTATTTATGGTATGAATTCATATTTCTTTATTTTTTGAAAAAAAAAACAAATCGCAAGCAACACTTTGTGTTCAGGCGGATAAAGAATACAGTTCAGTGTGTAAAAAGGAACAAAAACCTAAACGAGTGTTTCCGACTAGATGGCTGTTCTCAACTAGAGAGAAGATAAGTCCACCTCGATGTGTAGTGGTTGAGGCGTTCGCCTACCATTCTTGAAGTCCTATGTTCAATTCCTAGCAGGGCGGACGTGAAGCATTTACTTCTTAGGTTTTCGAAATGCAATGTTTTATTGTTCCCGTACTGCCATTGGCCTGGAGCTCAAGACTGATCACTTTACCTTCTTCACTTTAACTTAGTAACAGATGACCAAACTACGATGCGTTTGGTTAGTAAATTTAGTGCCCTTTGCACCACAAGGTACGGAAAGGGTGGTGATGATGATGAATTATATTTTCAAACACATGCAAAACAAAATAAAACCCAACCAGTTATTTTTTGTATCGGTCCATGACATGCGAGTTACAAGAATAAAAAAAAAGAAAAAAGATGTCACAAAAAATTAAATCAAACACAAATTCTAACTTTTGTTTGTCTGTGATGTCACACAAGTTGACATACGATACAAGACTTGATATATCTTTCTTATTTTTTTAAATGATGAAGTCGAATTTTTTTAAATGATGAAGTCGAATTTTTTGTAATCTTCCAATGGACATTTTTACGCCGGATTTAGAAGGTGAAATTTAAATTACTATGCTGGATTTTAATACAAAGAATATTTAACCTTGCTACCCGAAGAATGATGTTAGTAAATACATCTGTATTAGAGAGAGCAAGAAGATAGAACACATAACAAGGAAAACAAAGACGCTGTTCTGTAGCCACCGTGGCCGGTGTTGTGTAAAACAAAATCAGTCGGTTGTTGACAGCGGTGAGGGACGCACGCGTAAATAATGAGTGGCGAATTTATGCATTCTTTTTTTGCTTTAACACGGTTACATCATATGTTTATTTTTGTAAATTATAGAAAAGAAATTATTAAACTGTATGTTTCTATGTTTTTTTTTTCAAATGCCTGAAATTATGAACAACTTGTGGTAACACGATGTTACATCACTGCGCGCAAAGGGATTATTTACCACAGTATTTGAGGAGGTAGGAGAAACATATACAAAATAAAAACAAAACGCAAGTAAATACAAAAGATCTATAATTGTAACAACTATTCTCGCAGTTTCTTTGTGTTTCATGTTAATATTGTTTTCACATGGAAGAAAGTTTTGATATCCTATTTTTTTTTTAATAATTGGTAAATTTAAGACTTAAGATTTTTTTACAAACTAAGATTCTCAATATGTAACAAATAACATTTAAAAAAAAAAATATGGGAAGATTACAAAATGTAATGGATATAAAAAGTAGTTTTCTAATAAATTAAACAATAATATGTCCACACATAAATTACTGTTCTTCCATTTTTTTTTATGAAATGAAAAAGGAATTAAAAATATACAAATTCTTCGAAATAAGGGGATGAGGATTATACTCAAAAGAAATATCTATTCCAACGTAGAAATAATGCACAAAGAAATTGGCTTGCTCACATTAAAGCAACAAATTAAATATAATGGAGCAATTTTTATACATAAAAGGGGATCAATAAAATAAAAACCATAATAAAATTTAACCAACAATGCCATACATATGAAACAAGGGGTAAAAAAAAAAAGATTTCAAATGAAAAGAAAAACAGAATATTAAAACTCATTGTTCAAGGGATTGAAGCTGTACAGTGAGTTACCTAAAGAAATAAAGGAAATATATATTTTTTAAATTAATTTGAAAAAAAATGTTATCGAAAAATTTTGATTAAAAAAATGTAAGTTTTTTAAAAGTTTAAATTAGTTCTTAAGATGTTATGAAATAACTTAATAAAGCATAAATAAATTTAAAAAATATCTGAAAACACCAAAAGCAGATAATCATAGTGTATTTTTTTGAAGATGTATTTTGTATTCATTTGATTTTGGTTCAGAATTAAGAAATAATGAAAAAAAATCTATACAAGCTTTGAAAAATGATCCCTTTGATAATTATCCTGAAAAGTGGGTACTTCTTTTGTTTGTGTAATTAATCAAACGTTTCAGTATTAAAATAGTTTGATGAATCAAAGAAATTCAAAATTCTGAAGGATTTATTTCATAAAAGTCATATTTCATAATGTTTTTCGACGCACTGCGTATAAAATAGTTAAAAATCAATATTTTGAGTGCATGTCCAAATTTACGCGACGGCAATCCGATCAATTATTTAAAAGTGGAATTGAAGGGTTCAGTAAGACCAATGATTCAAATTAACAAAAAAACAAAATCCGTAGCTGCGTTGCGAGCTTTAGATCAAAAGTCCGGGATTTGCACCACAACTTGTTTCATATTTTGTAACTCTGTCATTGAAATGTAACAAAAATGCTTTCAATTTAAAATATATCAGAATTAATAAGAAATTCTAATTATTTGTGTTTTTTTTTAAATTAGTGTACCTTTATTTTTGGAACAATTACAAACTACTAGTAAGACTTTTTGTCCATGCAGATGAAAAATACGGTTCTATGTGTGAAAAAGAACCAGAAACCTAAACGAGTGTTTCCAACTTGATAGCTATTCTTAGGTAAAAGTCCTAAATAAAAAAAAATCTATTGTAGATAGTCCCCCTCGTTATGAGTGATTGACGCATTTGCCTACCGTTGTCGAGGTCGTGGGTTTGGAACTGGAACTAGAATATTTCATTGTTCTTCGACTGGAACCTAAAGCGTAGGACTGATCATTTTTCCTTCATGTAAAGGCTAATCGAACTACTTAGAATTTTTTTTTAAATTTTTTATTTTATTTATTTGGATAACCAACAGCTATAATTATCTCATACTTATATAACAAAACAAATAACAAATAAGCCAATTACAGGTTTTCACAAGTAGCATCACAGTAAGTCAAAAAAGATTCTCGAACATAAAATGAATAGTAATTAAATGTTAATTTAAAAGAAAAGAAAAAAATACTACGAGTTATTTCGAAAGCAAACGCCGCACGTTATTAAAATTATTTTCAAATAAATCTTTGTTAAATGATTTATTTATTACATTAAAATTATTAAAAGTTCGCCATAAATACGAATTTTGCCTATAACTAGATGAAACAAGAGGTATGTGAAGAAGAGGGGTATTTCTTAACACTTTGGAAGGAACATTGATAGAAAGTTTGCAAAGTAGTTCAGGACAGTCAATTGAACCAGATGCAATTTTAAGTAAATAAATTAACCAATACAGTGACCTAGAAAGGTGGATGATGATGATGATCCTTTATTTGTTGGTGGATTTTTTTATATTAAACATCACGAAAATACCAACAAGCAAAATTCAAATGCAAACGTCTTAGAAAAGTATATTTTAATCTACAATTCAAAAAAATTGTGAGTTGTAAAGGTTTCAACATTGGTAGTAGAAAAAATACTCTTTCGTGTATTAAGTGATCACTTAGACAAGCCCATGACAGTTCAAAAGCCCCATAACTGCATAGACTTCCATAAACTTTGAACTTATTTGTCTCTGTTAAGATATCTATATAACTACTCTTCCTGAATCTGCTAAACTATTATCACTAATAAAATTTAGAATACTCAGGTTTAATAGTAGTCTCAATCATCATTTTTCAACATATCTTTAACAATCGAATCTGGGTAAAAATAAATACATTTTTCTAGTATGCTCGTCATACGATAAAAAATTAAGCGAAATAGATCTATTCAACGAAAGAAAATACTGTTCAAAATTTAGATAGAGACGTCACAAGAGCAAAATTTTTAGTTACTATTTTTTTATCACTTTACTAATTAGTTTTCATTATTTTATTATTAATTATATATACGCACGCGTATGTATGTGCATTCATGTGTGTATGTGTATGTATGTATATAAGTGTGTCTAAATATGTATGTGTATGTATGTATGTGTACATTTAAATACATTTTTATTTCTTTTTTCATTGTTTTACATTTACTTACTACTTCTTCTTCTTCTTTTCCTTCCCTATTTTTTTATCCCAGTTCCTTTCACCCCTAGCGAACTGTACGTTTTGTTTTTTTAATATTTTTTTTCCTTTATGAAACCCATAATTAGTCTTGTTATTTGTTGTTATTCTTTATCTATTTTTTATTATTATGACTGTGATGGTTTCAAAAATAAATAAACTACATACCCGTAAAAGGTATTATATTTACAGTAGAATTTGTTTAGTTTTTTCTAAGCTTGTATAAATATCGTATGCACATGTATATCGAAGCTTTTCTGATAGAATGCATTAAGTTGTGGAGAGCAACACCAAAAACCGTGTGGTTGGCAGAGCCAAACTTTGCTTTGATCCACAACGCATAATCCACTGAAAAATAAAATAAAAAAATTCGGGAAGGGAACAATGAATAATAACATTTTTAGGCTATTTAAAAAAAAACAGAATTAGACGTTTTTATGGTTCCAAAAATATTTTAATATTCGCGATGTCCTGTTAGTTGTAAATACGAGTGTTAGAAGAAAAAAAACGTTTTGAGGTTGAACGAGAATCGAACCGCAAATTTTCTGTTGCAGAGTCCACAACATTACTGCTGTACTGGTCTCGATTTATTGTACGGCTGAAGTAACCTTTTACTAGAAGTGTTTATTTGTTTCGCTCGTTTCGATTTTCTGCCTCGAGGCCGTAAGAAAGTTTCCCGTTGTATACGAGTCAGCCTTGTGTTGACTTTCCCTGAATTATAAGTTTCTTGACGCTACCGGTAATTTACTTCCGAGTTAACCGGAGATACCGTTTGACAGAGCTCTCTATACAAACCTCTTGAGAGAGGATAATTATCCTGAACTTCTATTTGCGCCACCTAAATAAAGCTCCCTACAAAATTTATTTTTCTTAAATTAATTCAATGCACTAATACGACAATGCGAAAAAAATCGAAACGATTGAAAAAAAAAAACACTAAGCCTCCATTGCAGAAGCTTTTAAGTAGATAGTTTAGAGAGGATATAGAAGGAAGTATTAAAAAATACACCTACCGTTACCTTTAATAATCCGATATAAACACACAACTATTTCACTAAATGCAACGTATTTGGATCATTTACTTCCTGAAGGTAAGGCAATCAGTCTTCAGGCTTGTTTTTCAGCTTTCAAAGCCATAATCTTTGACCTGAATGCAAGAAAAATGGAATATCCGTAACAGGAGGTAACGCGTTTTCACCTTTCTTCATGCAAACGTGTTCCCGTATTTTCCCCTTAGATTATGACACTAGAACAATGTTTTTTTTTAATATAGATATATTGTTGATATATTGTTTACTATGGAAACTAGAATTATCCAAAAACCATTAAAAGCGCCCTGTATTATCTGCTATCTTGAGATGTACAGCAAACAAATCAGTTTCGAGGTGCGGAAAATTGAATTAAGGAATAACGAAACGTCGATTTTGTCAATTTTGTCGATGTTGGTAAGGCATAATTAAAATTCTAATTTTCATTTAACATCCCGAAATAAAAAAAAAGTTGGGTGACATGTATCCCACGCGATCACTCGCGATCTAGAACGAATTTGCCTGGATAGTATGTCTGGAATGTTGGTACAACAATTTAAATATTGTCAAAAAATTATTTTTACTAAAAACTACTCCTGCTCTTACAACTATTTTTTCAGATCACGCATAAGTACTTGGGTTTAGAAGTGGATGACAAATTAGCGTGGACAAAACATATCAAACCAGTTATAAAAAAACTTAGTCCAATTATTGCAAAAATGAGAAGAACAGAAGTCTTTGATAAAAGGACAAAATTAATAATATACGATACTTTCATACTTCCACACTTTAAATGAATATTAATAATATGGTCGCAATGTAGTAAACAAATGCAAGAATCAGTTGAAAGTACAATGAATAAAGCACTTAAAGTAACATTTTATTTTAATAAATATTCTAGAACTACAGATTTAAAAAGAATAACAAACATGTTTGATTTAGATAAATTAATTTACACAGAAAAGGTATAAACGATTTTTAAGATGAAAAAGAATAAAATAAAGACAAATATTTAATTTAATTTTAACTACAATATAAATAAAATAAATACAGGGTGGGCCCTAACTGAATACCTACTTTCAATGAACAAAAAATAAATAATTCTAGAACTTTATATTTATATTTTCTGAAACAACAATGATCGGAAATTTTAATGATATCTATGTTTTAAAAACTGTATGGACCACTGAGTTCCGCTAGCTTGCTAGCATTGTTTAAGGCGGATTTGCAAATTCTCAAAAACACGATGACAATTTGCCTGTGAGATAGCGTTAATTTCCCTTACAATGTTTTGTTTGAACTGATTTATTGTTGATGGATTGTCTTCGTAGACTCTTGATTCAAGTATCTCCAGAGGAAAATAATCACACGTTCTGAGATTCGGGCTCCGTCGGGCCACTCAATGTCTCCCCTCGTGCTATGAGTTTTTCGGGGAACACCTCCTTCAAACGGTCGACGATCGGTATCATTCGGCTTCAACTCTTGCTTAGGCTGAATTTTATAAGTTTATGTAAATTGTGGGATAAAATTCTTCGTAAAGTAGTCCTCTTGTTGTTTAAGGCTTGGCTTCTCTTGTGAGTCATTTGTTGTAGATTTTCCCTTATTGATTCACCCACACGCTGAATAACTTCTGGTATCCTCGCTAACTTCCGGCGGCCTTAATTTATTATTTTTACTATTGAGCCGGTTGTCTCAAACATTTTTATCCATTTCCGAATAGACTTGGCCCTTGGTGCTTGACTAATGTCTCGTCAATCGAAATAAGTACGGTACATTCGTCTTGAAATCGTCATAATTGTTTACCTAATATGCGCAAAACACAAAACTCACGCTGCTTTTCGTGAATGGCTCCATGGTGACTAAAAATTTTACAAAATAGCGCTTTTAACTTACGTACGTACGTAATCTTCCGCACCGCACTCGTCCAACGTATTATTTTTACGAAATTAACCGCAAACACAGTTAAGGCCCACCCCGTATAAGAGCGTCAAATAATTTAACTTGCGAACAACCAAGGACTAACAGGAAAAGAAACAGTTTTGTGTATACAGCAATAAAGTTCTTCAATTTACTTTCCAATGACCCAAAAATATACAAAACATATACGTACTTAAATAAAACAGTTCTTATAGACCGTGTGACGAGTGACAAGTGATGTTATTTAATCGACTTTTTATTCAAACTATTGAGTCATTATATTATATTGCGAGTATATCCCCTTATACCAGCACTATTGCTGATTGGGAATATTTCATACAAATAAATTGCGTAATAAAAAGTAATATGTTAAGTTAAAAACGATGTATTTTGTCATAAATAAATAAATCTAATCTAATCTATAAAAATGACCTTAAAATAACATAATGGAAACTTTTTTTTTTACCCCATAATACTTTGTAAAAAGATCTTTTAAACAAAAATAAATCAATTAACTTACTATTACGTTTATAATTTACTTTCTTTCCTTATTGTTTTTGTAAGAGAGTATTTTAAGAATAAAAAGATACCCATCTTGAATATGCCGCGAAAGCGATAAATCAATTTACCAGTTATTACGAATGTGTGGATTTAAATATCATTCGTCTTTTGCCAGTACTCAAAAGTTCCGGTATAGATAAAACAATACTTTAATCCAGTAAATACTTTGACTGAATATTTTTAAAATGAAAATAAGTTAATCCTACATTAATTTATTCTAATTTTATTTTGAAGACCATAGCTAAATTTCATTTAGACAATTATTATAGCACAAAATAAACCCTTGCAAATTAATTAAATTGGGGTGAACCATTCCAAGTACTTTATATTTGTAGAAGGTTAAGAAGCTCTTCGTTAATTAATTTAAGATATATTAATATTCAGAAACTAAGGTATTTTTGAGAAACAAATATGTACATATGTGCGGTGTACTTAAACTATGTGTATTTATGTGGTGCGTAAAAACATATTAATTTAGTAAGTTAATCGTGGATACCAGTTTCCTATAGTATCGAAAAACCGGAAAATCGGATTAAAAACGCAATTATGAAAAAACCGATGTTGTCATTTTTTTTTCCATTTTTAAAATTTCAAACGTGATTCTTTCACTAAAATCAGCAGATGGAAGAATTGAAGAAATATGAATGTTCAAAAAAAGGCAAAATGGTGAATGTTACACAGTGTGTAAAGTGGCCACTTAAACCAGCGAACGTCAGGTCATAAGCCTTGTAAACGTTTAGACTTTCATATACCCTTCTCTAATTCGTTTATCTTTTTTACTCCTTAGGGGGTGAAATCCAGTATTTTGTCTACAAACATTTGGACAATTTCAAAATATTGAAATTAATTGTTTAGTTTTATTTTACTACAGCATTGGTAGCGTTGGGCCGATTCAGTGAATATGTTTTTATGTGCCCTACCTTAAGATTTGAAATAAATAAATATTTTTCCTACCCGCACATAATGGTACATTTTTATCATATGAATAAAAAAATATTAGTCTTACGCTTTAAGTGCCAGTCTAAGGACTATGACAAATTCTAGTGTAAAAACAGCATGAGTAGGCAAACGCGCTGACCACTAGGTAGACAAACACAATCACATGTAATGAGCCCTGCATATTCGTAGTCTTCCATATTTCCATTATTATCATTATGACTTCCCTATTACAATTAGTCGTGCATAGGGCACCAAATCGTTTCTCCAGTTGCAACGTATCTCGATCGTTTCGCACCTTTGGAATGAAAACGACTTAACACCTTTAAATGAGTTAAGATCATAAATCGACTTCAATGAATTTCTGCATTTAAAAAAATGCAACATTCGGGTGGGAATAGGACAAAAAACGGTACATCGGACTCTTTGTTACTCAGAGAATTTAGGTTCTGTGTCAGTACGGAAACAACGCTATTAGTGTTGTGTTTATATTGCTGTGTGAAAGACGCAACGCAGACAAATATATAGTGGCCGAAAACTGGTTGGGTCGATTTTATTCGGATACAAATTGCAAATTTACTTTTTTTATAAATAATCAAACGATTAATTTATTTTTGTGATTATTTCGTTCCGACTTACCGATAAATTTAGTGACTTATTTTAGTTTACGTCATTCCGTGAATATATAAGAACATGTGTTTGGTCATAAAAATTATGTTATTATCTTATTTATCAAAGTGCATTTGTTTGATTCTTTTTTTCAATCTAAAAATGACTTATTAAATAAATTTCTTGTGTAAACGTATAAAAACTTATGTTCATTACGCTTTTTATTACACATATTTATAGCTGAATGCTTTTGGTAAAAATTTTAACTAAATATTTGGTGCTTACTTAGAAAAACACAAAACAGTCGACGAAAGAATACAAAGGTGTCACAATTTACATTCTTCTTTTGCAATTTACTAAAAAGATGTTTTTTTAGTTGAATCGTTTTTGTCCTAAAGGTGTAATATCTAGGCTAGGAGTCATGAAAAATTAAGGTTGAAAAAAAATATTTTCCTTCGAATTTGCCGACAATCAAACCCGGTAATTAAAGCATGGAAAACGAAGGTGACCACAAGCATCTTCCATTATCAACACTTTCGCTTATGCTTGTCATCGAGTCAAAAACACTCGTCCAGGGTCCTGATTCTATTATATTTTTTTAAAAATAAGATCAGTGCTAGTAGCAAAAAAAAGATTTTGTAATTTGAATCGTTTTTGTTTTAGAGGTGCAATTCAATACTCAAAGGCATTAGAATCAGCTTTACCCTTCAAATTCAGTTTAGAGGTTATAACATATTACAGTGAAAATCACCCGTTTAAGAGAAAACGTGGTCTGACTTTTCATCATTCAACCGTAATTTCTGAGTTATAGAGCAGCAATTTTATTAGAGTCTATGGATATTTAATATTGGTAAGTCTGTGCAGATTTGTTTTTTTGGTAAACTGTTTATTATAGAAACTAGAACCGTCCAAAAACCAATCGAAGCGCTTAATTTTATCGGCCGTCTTTGGAAATACGGAAAACAAATATAATAACTATTTTTAAAAAACGCAAAAGGTGCCAACACAGGAAATTTTATTCGGATACTTTAAAAAAAAAAAAACTAACCAAATCGGTTTCATTTTGGGCTGTAGAAAACGGGACAAGTAAATTTTTATTTAAGTTAGTGGTAGAAGGTATCAGTCAGACATGCACTTGTCTTTTTCACAGAATGTCAGGAGGCATTTGTAAGAGAATGAAAGTAAACCATATATAAATATCTATTCGTCGAAATTCTTAGTCGCCGCGTTTCCTCTTAACTACTATTTTATGTCAACCTTGCCGGGTGGAATCCCGGATGGAGTGGAATGGAATCATTGAGCCTTGTACCTCCAGATTGGTAGCTCGTAGGCTAAAGTCATGTGTTAAATACAAGGCGGAGTCACTTCTACTTGATTTTTTTTGGACATTTGCCTGATAGCAGCCGTTCAGATTCTATTCTATTTTACACAAAATCCGTCCTGTAAATGACGGTATACCGGGATTAAATCTCTCTAGGGGTAAATCCAGTACTCGTCAGTTTATCACATTTTTGGCATGCTTATAACATTCTAAATGTAAGAAGAACTTACCTATGGATGAAGATCGCGAAGTTGCACTGGATCCAGTGGCTTTTGATGCTGTATCGGGCATATGCGTCAGAAGAGCGTTGAAGAAGTTGTACAACTGAAAAAAAAAACTTTTTAAATTCACAGTTTTATGTAGTCCCAGCCGCACGGCTGGCGCTTCTTAACATTATGAATCCTGCTTAAGCTCGTATTACATGGGTTGGAAAACAGTTCAAGTTCATTTGGCGCAGGATCTTGTGCAGTGTCTTGTACAATGAACTATCTTACCAAATCTTTTTATTTTTGCTCTTATACACGGAGCAGTTTTTAGAATTGAAAATTACGCGTAAACTTGGGCCAAACGTACATGTTTTTGGTAACATGACAGATAATGGCAGTTTACAACTGTAAAATTATTTTTTTCATGACGACAACCAACTATGTACTGATTGTCATCATATGTGAAATAACATGGGTTTTTAACCTTATTGGAAACTAATATTTTTATACAGGGAAGGTAGGCGCGAAACAATCAAGACCAAGTATAAATAAAGTTATACAAGTAACAAATACGCGTTAACAGTTGAAGTTGACAATTAAAAATATCACCGGTGAAGTAAAACCATTTTCAGCTTAGAACGCATGCAGCTAGAGGCGCTATGTAGAAGTTTAATGGGAACCCGGGTATGTTTACTCACAGGAATTTAAAATGTATATTTAATTATATCAACAAAACAAAATTAAGTTTTCTGTATGAAAAACAGAAAATATTAACAATTTTTTTTCTAATCATTTTTAAAAACCTGTTACCGACGAAGATAGTTTTGTGAGTTTTCGTGAAAATAAGTGAATTTTCATACAAATATTTACAATTTCATACAAAAATATCGACATTAGTTAATACCGTCTCGGTATATACCGATGAAGATACCAATTTACAATCGCGACCCTGGACTGGTATTCTAAACATAATAACAATTAAAGAGATCGCTAAAAGAGGTTAGCGCGTATTTAGTATGTAAATACGCGTTCAAAGTGCGTTTTCTACGCGCGTTTTTGTGTTTAAAATACCACCCCTGGGAGATTTCGTAACCGTGATAAGTCATAAGGTGTGGTAAAAATAGGAAAGGGGATTGTCGAAATAAATAAGAATGGGTGGGAGCCATAGTAATAAGAGATTATAAATCTAATTGTAAAAAATAAATAAATGAATGGAAAATGCGTTCGTTTAAAAAAAACAGCAGACAAGCAAAGTGTCCATTTTATGAGATAAATTATAATTTTAACTTATTTTCCACCATTAGATTCAGAGTTTTCAGTTACTAAGCACCCACCCTACATTTTTTTAATGTTCTGAATCTGGACACGACGCAATAATTGGGTAAAATCTTGCACAAGATCTGGAACAATTATCTGACCCATGTAATACGAGTTTTATAAAGAACAAATTTTAGAGACGATTTGGATGGCTAATAAGATATACATACAACAGGCCAAAAGGCCCGATACAGTGGTAAATTACAACACAGAACTCCCAGACTTGAGAATAATCACATCAAATGTTTATGTTCTCACCGGGAATCGAACCCGAAACCTACCAGGCGTGAGTCAAGCATCTTAAACACTAAACTTTGGAAACCGCCATATTGCGGATGTGTCGCGAGATTAATTGCTTACTTTACAAGGCATCCGGTATTCCCATCTAAAGAGACATGAGAGTTGAACGTAGTTATGCAGAAAGCAGCCAGTCCTTGTGGTTTTTTTTGTATTGTTTTTGAAAAAAATTCTAAATTCAATTAAAAACAGCCAGGCCGCTTTCATGCAAAAAACTGTAATAATAACCTTTCGAAAATAATGCCGATCACAAAAATGGCATTTCTCAATTTGCAAAAAACACCCACAGCACTAGAAAAATCTTACGGTACTTGAAAAGTTATTAAAACTGGTAAATACGTAATAAGATTCTTGTTAATAATATTAAAAAAAACTAATGTAATCATGGTTTATCATTTGTCAAAGTCAAAAACATTCCATCTGTTGTGTAAATTTGATTATTCAATATTTTTACAAATGTGTTATTATCTCAGTTTCACTTTTCTATGACTGTCTGCTTTCTGTATAACTACGTTCAGTTAAGAATTACTTTTGAAATGTTAGGTTTTTTGACCTATCAAATTGAATAAATTAAAAGAAAAAATACTTAAAAAATTTCCTTTTTTTATTAAAATAATGTCAATTTTAATATAAATAAAGTGTTATAATTATAATGACTACATTTATTATTTTATCTGTCGTATTGCAAAACGTTGTTTTTGTCTCTATAATATCAGTAAAAAGGTGGCATATGGTTTTTGGTTTAATTTTTTTTTTATAAATCTTGGGTATAAGGAAATTCATGTTTTAAAAAAATATATATTAAGCCAAATATGTTAATATTATAAATGTTTTTAAAAGGCAGATTTGCCGTTTATGTTAATAAAATAAAATAAAATATGTCTTTCGAAAAAGTCAGATAGTAGGTAAATACTTATATTTACTAACATTAGTTAAAGTGTTTAACCACACAATTAACGTTTTGGATATAAATAATACTCGCAGGTTTTGTTACAAATTTCAACAAATTTGAAAATTCCATAATAATTTTGTCATAATAATAAATTTCGATAGGATTCCATTTTAAACATTCTTTCAACACAAATACCAAAGTAGAAGTATCCTTTTGATAAACTTATTTCAGTCAACATCTAATCACAAAACAATTTTAACGGATATAATGTTTTATAATATAAACAATATTGTATCACTTCAATATTAGTTTATTTGTGTTCGAATAAGTTAATAATTATTATGCCTTTGTTTACTTGAGTCGAGTATATACACGAAAATATTTAACAGATTAAGGAATTAATTGATTACCTAACTAAAATATATCTGCGGGAAGGATAAATTAGATTAATCCAACCATTCACTCAAAGCTAGCTCAAAGCAACTTTACCTTCCTGGTTCTTAAATTCCTTAATCATCTTCCTGAAGGTAAAAAACTCCATAAGTGCTAACTTAATTATGAAAAATGTTTGCAACTGGCTGACAATGTAGGTGGTAGAAAATGTTCAAAGTTCAAGAATAATGAAACTTTTTCAAAATACAGTCATCATCACTCCCTTTCCACATATAATGGTGCATAGGGCACTGCATTATTGCACCAATTGCAGCGCTTCTTGATATTTCTTTGTTATGTGAAGGTAAGGAGATAAGTCTTACTCTGCAGGTAACAATCCAAGGACAGTGAAATATTTTAGTGTAAAATCACCCTTTAAAATAAATATTTCATTTAAACCATGTCAGAAATTGAATCCGAGATCTCTTGCATGGCAGGCAAACGCGCTGACCGTTACCCCACGAGGTTAAGATATATGTAGGCCGAGGCCTATAATATATTGTTCACCCATTAATTCATTAAATTAACTAAATTATTGTATTCAACTCCATGGGTCCTGTGTTGAGTTGGGATGAGCAATTAGTTGACGTAGGCACATGAGTTTATCATCAAAAACCTTTTCAAAGTCAGTAGATACAACATCGAGACGTGAAAATTTTTCCAACAATTTCGAATATGGTTTGAAATATTTAAGAAATTCTTTGCTGGAGATCTAGTTGGTCTTAATCCATGTTGGTAATTCGATTTAGCATTTTTGACTGGATTAAAGATATGGAAGACTTTAATCATCTTAAATAGGTGCGAAGGTTTTCACGGTCACTGTTATCAATATGTTTCTTTTTTGGGTGATTTGGTTAGGACTTTTTCAGTGTACAATACAAAATTTAAAGATAAAGATTACACAAATATTACTCTATCAGATTTAAAATTTACATTAAAAATGCATAATGTAACTTAGTAGACATTATAATAATAAATATTTACATCTTTCTTCCCCTCTTTATCCTCTCTTTAAGCATTCTCGTCCTACTCCCGCCCAATTTACAATAACTTACTGTTCTTAAAAATAAAAAAAAATCTTAAAAAATATTTACGAATACATGAAAATAACATTTTTTATATTTTATTATTCAATTTGTAATATATTTTCTTTACGAACTTTGTATACTTTGTAGAAATCTGTTATTAGTTCTGAGTTTATGTATGTATAACTGTTGATTTCCCATATAAAATAACATAAAAAATACCGCGTGTGTTGGATTTGTTCCGACGTTTCAGCTACCATTGCATTATAAACTAAGTTGCCAGGGATATGATGAAATGTACATGGACAAACAGGGCGCACAGCAAAGAAAATGATTGACGAACACAAAAAAAAGTGTTAACTTGGGCATCCTGACAAATCTGCAATAGCGGAACACTTTATAGCCATCGAACATTTTTTCGCATTTGAACCAAAAATTTTGCATAAACCCAGTAATTGCAGTGCACGAATAATAAAAGAGGCAATTGAAATACACAGACACCCAAATAACATAAACAAATACGACGGGCTTAAATTAAACTCGACATGGTCCAAGCACTACATACTACAAAAATGAATAGTAATATGCCTACAGCCGACTGCATCACGGTACAAATTACTTGTACTTAAATACACACCTTTTTCTACAAAACACTCAGTTTACCTTGAAGATGGTTCCTGCAATGGTAGCCGAAACGTCGAAACTAATCCAACACACACGGTATCACCCAAAAAAGAAACATTTCAATCATCTTGAAAACTTTTGCAGGAGCTTATAATACAGCTACTGGTCTGTAATTTTCAATAACTGATTTAGTGCCCTTTTTGTGATTTGGAGCGACTTTCGTCAGTTTCCGTTTTTCTGGAAATATGAAAGTCTGGAGCGAAAGGCTAAACACGTGTTGTTAAGATTTTTAGAAAAATCCAGAATATTTTTTTAGCAAGTAGGGTGGAATGTGTCATCCGAAAAAGCCTGAGAAACCTTTAAAAATAATGTGTGAAAAAACTCAATCAAGTCAGTGTGTGGTTACCTGAGGTTAGGAAATAATTGCTTGATATTCACTGTCTCTTTTCATCTTATTAAAATAACACGTTTGTCTTGCTTAGTAATCTATTAAGATCATATGCCTTTCTCTCAATTGAATGTTTTATATATTTGTCTCAAGGTACTCGATATTTTTCGAATTTATTGTAATTCATGATTCATCTCTTTTTTTTTCTAAAAATTCCAAAAAAATCATATTTTATCTTTCTTCACTTTTCCTCTAATTCCATAAGTTTTGTGTCGGATGTCAATGTTTGGCCATTTAAGGTAGCTATGTTAAACTTATGGGTTTTCGTTCGCTGGTGTGTCGCACAATCAGACAGAAAATTCAGTCTGAGATTCTGGACCTCTCGTTCTTCTCACCTGGAATAGTCTATTTTTATTATCAGACATTTTATATGCCGGGTGGTTGGCACTACAACGCCGTGCTTGCCAGACGGGTTGGCGAGGGGTCCTTCCACGTTTGCCTATGCATCAATATTATCCACTTTATTACTCGATCTCTTACTTATCGCGCAATTTCCATGGGAGACCGAAGTCAAGGAGGTGTGGATAAATAATCGGGTACAGATTAATCTCCGACCGTTGCATTGACATTACTAAGTAATGCTGGCCATGCATCACTCGGGGAGTCAAAAAGACCCCCATCTCTCCCTCATATATGTATTGATGTATGGAGCAGAAACACTTACTCTCACCGAATTGACTATGAGGAAGCTCCGAGCAGCACAGAGAAAACACGAAAGAGCCATGCTACATATAAAACTCTCTGACCGGGTAAGAATCACTGATTTACGGAAAAGGTTGGGAGTAACGGACGTAATCGGAAGATTAGCTTAGCTTAAATGGTCATTAGCGGGACGTGTTGCCAGGTTAAAAGACCAAAGATGAACTAATGGGGAGTTGAGTGGAGACTTTGTGAGGACAATAGAAGTAGAAAAAGAGCCCCCACACAAAGGTCAGATAACTTAAAGAGAATTGCCAGTGACTGGATACAGAAAGCGTGAGACAGGGGCGGATGGAGGAGTATTGGGGAAGCTTATGTTCAACAGCGGACAGGAATGGCTGTGTGATGATTCAATATTTTATCATTTTTGGAGGTACTGACAGGCAAAATATTTCATTAAAAATAATCTAGCATACCTTAATATGTGGTTTAATTTTTTTCTTAAGTGGTAAGGTTTACTTGAAATTACGAGAAAAATCGTGGTTATATTAATTAGTGGGTTAGTAATAATTAAAAAAACATATTTTTTAAATTTATTGTATGAAATATATTGTACGAAATATATTGTAGTGGTTGAAGAATTAGTGGGTTCATTTTTTTTTGCACAAATATCTGAATAAATACGCAACCTTTAAATTTTATCATAAAAATATTAAGAAAAATATCTTAATGGCTTTGAAAAATAAATTATTTTACTTTAGTTTATAAACTAAGAATAAAAAAGATGATTTTACTTATGGAAAATGTAAGTTGATAAATTATATCCAGCTACTGATAACCTTTTTTAAAACTTCAAATACAGTATTATGCCTAATGAACTGAAATATCTACTGAACCCATATTTTTTTTGTTTGATGTTTTATTTTAGCTAGAACGCAAAAAGACATGCAATTGACAATTTTCCCTGAAATCTTTCATCACACAATCAACTCTCAAACAATTATTATTGAGATTCACCACTCTTGTCTTTGATATTTCGTAATTTCGCTCTCATAATCGAATATAACTGAGGCCGTTCTAGAGGCCGACAATGAGCTGATATTCGTCCTCTAGGGGAGAACTCTCTGGATCTCTTTAAATATAATTCAATTTGCTGGGAACTTTGCGTTAGGAGGCGATATTTGAAGCAAATTCGGCGAACTTTCTATCAATGTCTGTCAGCTCGGTATAAAGAAAGCATAATATTCTTTACAGTTCTGGTTTCAAACGAGAAATTTATATTCTGGTTCATTAGTTGATTCAGTCTCTTTTATCTGTTAGACAACTTTTGAACGGAGGATTTTTTACAAATTTTCCGGACTATTTGTACCCAAAAAAGTTTAGTTAAATAATTGTTGCGTTTTCTCCAAATTACTTAAAATGGGTCCATTCAAAAAGTAAGACAACTCGTTTTGTCTTTACTTTATAAACGTTGCATTTTTTTCTTATTGTTCTTAAATAAAATTAGCCACCAACATTGATATTACTATAGTACAGCTTATTAAAGCTTTTATTAATACGTTATGTTATCTTTATTTAGCCCGCCCGTTCCTGCATTGTTACCGGCGCAGCGTGGCGCTGCAAATCGCGCTTAATTAACTAATATTTTCGACAACTACTATGAATTTTGGTAAGGTATAAAAAAATACATTGTAAAAAAAATTAATTCTACTTTTATAGAATATACAAGAGTGTTTAATGTGACGCGTTTCATTTTGTTAGGACATTATCAAACAAACTTAAATATTTTATGATAAAACGGTAAACCTATCTAATACCAATTTGGAAAAAGACGAAATAAAATTATAAAACAAAGGATTTCAATACGATATCCCACAAAATGAAAAAAAAAACATCAAATCGAATCATTAGCTATCGACACAGAAATAATTTATTCAAAACTCAAAACAACAAAATAATTTTAAAACTATACACCTTATTTCTCAATTTTTTTAAAATAACATAGAACCAAAAACGTACACAACGAATCTGAAACACGCATTATGAAAAACATTCAAAATTAATTAACAAAAAATAATATCGCCTGTAGATATGCAAATAAAGGAAAATACATTGTCATAATAAACAGACAGCTATAAATTGAAAAAGTAAATGATTTACATAACCCAGAAAAAAATTTTGTCCTCCTTAAATATCCATCAAATAAATTAACAAAAAAAATAAAAAAATGATAAACAATGCTTACGAAATCTTTCTGAAATACGATCCGTTTTAATAATTAATCCTAGATCACTCACCTTATATGGGCAACCAAAAATTCACAAACCGAACATGCCCAGTAGTCTCATTTGTCAACACTCCGACAACAAAACTTGCCAACAAACGAAATTCGATATTTCTTTCATATACAAACTTTCATCCAAAACGCTGCATTCTAAATTTTCTTGATCTCATAGAAAAAAATCAAACACGTCACTTTGCCAACAAATTGTCAACTATTATCACCATATCTAATTAGAGTTTTTAATTATGTACCAATAAATGAATGTATAAAACTAGTTGATATCATACTAGAAAAGATAAATATTCAAACAAGAATCGCTTATGCAATAGAATCATTTAAATTTTGTGTTGAAACTAATTATTTCAGATTTGAAAAAAAATATTACCACCAATTAGAAGGCCTTAAAATGGGTAGCCAATTAAGCCCTTTACTTGCAAATTATTTTATGGAGGACCAAGAAAATAAATTATTTAAACCTAAATTTAAAAAAATAATTTATTTTTTATGATAGATTTGTCGGAAATATTTTAATTAGTTGGAAAGGGACAAATAGAAACCCTGGACTCATTAATTAGTTTTTCAAATTCACTTCATATAAAAATTCATTCACATTTGAGATCAAAAAAGATAGAAGCAAAAATTTCTTAGTCCAATCTATTAGTCGAACATTCGAGAGCAAACATAATTTTCAAATCCATATAAAACCTTCTTTTACAGACACCTCAATTCACGTGTATTCAATGTATCCATGGACATAGAAATTAGCAGCATACCATTCCATGTTTCATAAGTTAATTAACTACAACCAGTGTCATTCAATCTTCAATATTATTATTCTTAAAATAATTGATCGTGTCTATCATATATGGCCCCGTTTCACACGCATCGTGCCAATCCACTCGGTCTATTAAAATAAGGGTGGGTGGATACCAGAGGCGTGCGGTGGGGTTTTTTATTAGGGAAGCAATTAATATAGTAATTGGTACATAATAATATATACTGCCCTTAAGAAATTAAAGACAAACTTAATACTATGTACACATGATTAGAAATAATAACAATAATTTTACACAACTAGTAATAAATTATAATAACAAATCAACCAACTTCACTTTATATACTAAAGTAAATAACTGCGAAGTATTTTGTAGCATTATATTTGATTTGTTAAAAAACTTAACTTTTAAACGAAAAAGAATTTGTCATTATTTAAGCACGTAAAATCAACATATAAAGTAGATTAGAAACTTTTTTCTTATTACAAGTCTAAATTATATTGATGTAATATTTGAATTAAACTCTAAATTTTATTTTGTATTCCTACTCTATCACAAAATAATAATTATAATATTATTTTCAGCGCCAAAATACCAAAATCATGGCACGGCGTGGCCACGGCGTTCGCATCGCATCTAAATTACATGGGAAATAATGTGTAGGTATGTTTTGATTGCGTCCGTTGCCTAGTGAGAATTTAAATCTGCGCCTGCACCCCGACTGCGCGTTTAGTACGGTGCTGAAGCGGAATTTCGAATTTGGTTCCATCGCGATCCGCGATCGTTCTTTAAAATCAATACCCAACCTGCCAATAGCAAGCACTCGCCGATCAGTACGCGCATGACAGCGCTTGTAAATGGATGTACTGGGAGGCTACGTTGCTTTAAATCATTTTTTTACAAGGTGATTGTAAAATTCCTCCGCAACGTATCGCGATTATTAATAAAATTATTACCACATTATCTGTTTAAAGTAATCTTAATGTTAAATATTATGACTGATAATTAATTTTCTCTGCGCTCTAGAGCTCTGCGCTGGTTTGGACATGTAGAGCGAACGGACAGCAAATAAACGGCTAGGAATATTCACAATGCGAATGTTGATGGATGCAGAAATAGAGAAAGACCGAGAAACTACAGGCGTAACTTTATACCAAGTTTATGAGAACTGCCCAAAAGAAATACAAAACATACAGTTCTTAAAAAACACATAAAAAACTGTTCTTACTTTACGATGTTATTTTATCGACTTTTAATAATGTCATAATTTATTTATATTCCCTCATACCAGCACTTTAGCTGATTGGGAATATTTTTTACAAAATGTAAAGTAATGTAATATGTTAAGTAAAACTAAATATTTTTTCAATTATAAACAAAGCAATAATAATCGACATTTTAATGAAACTTTTATTCACGTTTACGTTGAACTTTTAAAGTAAGAAAGATTCAGTAGAAATTAAGAGTTAAGAAAAGAATGATTTTCTTCAAGAAATCGCTCTTTTCATAAAACTCATCGTTTTTACGTAAAACGGCTCGTTTAATTATTTTCAC
Source organism: Micrasema longulum (assembly GCF_059751315.1). Lineage (NCBI taxonomy): Eukaryota > Metazoa > Arthropoda > Insecta > Trichoptera > Brachycentridae > Micrasema > Micrasema longulum. The sequence continues at coordinate 290,458 of NW_028278966.1, forward strand.
TCGGCATGTTTATAGCATGTTGTGAAACTAAAAATACGTCTGGAAAGATATGGCCGTTACTCGAAATTTCAAAAGTTTTAAAGGGTTGAGAGACGTTAAACTTTGCGAATTTATCTTCACCGTGAACTTCTAAGTTATTATTCTGTTTTGAAATTTGACGTCTCAAACGTGATGGATAGTCCAATTCTTTTGTAAATCAATCATCACCAAGTGGCTCTAAGTTGGTACTTAGTTTTAAAAAATATACTTATAAAAGAAATACAAAAACAAATTGCAAGAATTTTGCTTTGACTGAACTGTTAGTAGAAAAAAGAATTAAGAGAATAATGAGAATCCATATATTAAATCCATCCAGAATGAGAAAAAAACTACTAATCAGTACAATATTATTGAAGTAAGTGGTATCTTTCATCGTATTTCATTTAAATGTTTAATTTACTTTCATTGTACCAACTTATTCACATATTTTAGCCATTTATTTTCCCTTTCGAAACATGAGCATCTCACTTCATTGGAGAGGTATTGTAGCAATATTATATAATTACTAAATATATAGTTTACTTACAATGTTGTATTAAAACCTCCATTTTGTTTTTTTAAAGCACCCAAACGCCATTAATAAATAATATACTATTTTATAAATAATCAGTAGACTTTAGTACCATATTCCTGAAATCACTTATTCTTTGTCTTGTATTTTTAATTGTTTTACTCGAAGCTTTTCATCGTTTCTTCACAAATGCCTTAAACGGTTCTTCTACGACATCCGGCGTAAATTTGATAAAATACTGATTTAGGGGACATTCCTTCGGGGCTACTTTGCTATATAATGTACTGGATATTTATACAAAGGATAACATTATCACGTTAGGCTGTAGAGGACACAATCAAAAGGTTTATCAGCGAACAAACGGAATTTCTAAAGAAAGGACACGTTAGGATCGTGTCCAATTTTCTTCTTTATGACAAACCCGAAGGGTCGCCAGTCGCCATAATACTATTTACCCTACCCCTAGTTTCTCCTTCTGCCCTTGGCGTTATTCTGAATTCTTTTTAAATGTAACTTCATTTTATTTCTGCCATAAAGTATTTGTCGACGATCTATCTATCTTATGTTTTATAACTTGTATAAATTGTATCGGGAACATTATTTTATATGCAATTACAATAACGAAAAATACGTTTGACTATATTTTACACATTACGTATATGACAACATTTTGATACAAGCTTATACTTCTTCATGCTTTACATAGAACTAATATAAACATTTAATAACATTTTGTATCAAAATCGAACGTATATTTTTCAAATTAATTTGAAATATTTTAAAGCTTTCCGTTTCTTTATTTTTAATTGCATATTTTTTTATTCTTGTACAGTAAGTTTTGAGACCAATTTTTTTTTCCTAAATAATAATTTTATCTTATTTTCTCTCTCGTTGCGTGTGTATGGCATTATTGATCAAATTACGCAGTTATTATTTTTCATTTATTTTAACTCCTCAAATTTCTACGAATGAAAATTGTAATACATATAATATTAAATTTTTGGCTTCACTGTGAATTTATTGTAATATAAGTTGCCCGCTAGGTGTAATGGTTAAGGCAGTCGGTTGACCCACGAGGGTTTGTGTTCGACTTCCTTTGGAAATACAATAACGAAATCTGATTTTATCATGCTTGGGTAGCTCGTGCTAAAATTGAACCTTTAAGTAAGTCGGGCTCGTGGTGTAGCGGTCTGGGCGTTTGCCTACCATCTCGGGTTCGATTGCCGAAAATATTTATTTTAAAAGGGGTTTTCATACAAAACATTTTCACAGTCCCTTGACTGGCACGTGAAGCGTCAGACTGATCATCTTACCTTCGTGTAACAAAAATGATCAAGACGCTGCGATTGAAGTACCAATACAGTACCCTATGCACTTTTCGGAAAGGGAATGGAGTATATCGTTATTTAATTTGCCATATTAAAAACATTGAAAAAAGTATTGCAAAAATGCCATATTTATTTTTTGAAAAAGATCTGAAATAAAATTACCAGGATAATTATTTTAAATTTTAAAGTTAAATGTATGTATACTTTCTCGTTCGTTTTGTGGTATTACTTTGTGATCAATAACTTCAACTAATGATTTCATGATACACCTGTTTATTGAAATATATTATTACAACAATCTGAGTATGTCCAAATACTTGCAGACAGGCTGGATTTCCTCCCTGGCGAGTTATTTGGGTCGAAATTTATTGCAACATAGAGGGATACCACCTTTAAGAAGGGAATATGGAAGTCTAGACATTTTCAGGGCTTATGACCTGTCATTGGCTGGTATAAATGGCCACTTCACACACTGTGTAAATGCCTAGATTTCCATATTAGCTTCTCCAATGTGTTTTCCATCTCTGTTGCATTAAATTTAGATTTACATAACTGCCTGGGGAGAAAACCCAGCCAGTCTCCCAGCATTTGGACATACTCAAAACATTGTTGAATAAACTAACTGGTGTAAGGAGAAGTATAAAAACTGAAAAAAATGTTTGCAGGCGTTGCGTTGTAGGTGAATTGGTTCAGCCGGATAATTCACACACACATGATAAAGGTTTCAGCTCTTTTACTTCACAAAAGTCAACAGATGGAGGGTTCGAGGAAAGGCAAATATTTAAATTTAGGCAGAATGGTGAATGTTACACAGTGCGTAAAGTGACCACTGATAGGTCATAAACCCTGTTCTTCCATAGACTTCCATATTCCCTTCTCAAAGGTGTTTTCCCTCTCTGTTGCAATAAATTGAGGCATATTATTACGTCTCGATTTTTTTATGCGGACAAACAAAGGACTGAAACAGCATGTTGCCAGAATAAAACAAGCGGTAAAAATATTTCCGAGTACAGTTTATGACTCCATCTGGAAAACTGAATGAGATCCTAGACAGAAAGTTTATGCCTTTCGGTATATCTTTATTACAAGCCTCTGGATAGACCAAAGCCCACGGGGCATTATATCCTGAAGAGTTAGCATACAACCCTTGCCTGATACCTTTTGGGTGAGCGGGCCGAACACTTTAATTTGAGGTCAGACCACATTGCCGTAATTTAAAAAAAATTTTTGGCCACTTTGCGGTAACAGCTGGTTTCAAGATACTATAAATCTAAATGGCTGGGAATTTATGTAAGATTAAATAATTTCTTTTCGTCTTTTTGAATAAAACGATAATTTATGTTTATTGCGTTGTTTATGCTCTCAAAAACGTAATGTGTTTTATGTCACCGTTTCATTTGTATTAGAATCAAGGGAAGAAAAAAATGTTGAATAAATTAGAAAATTTTACTTCATTAAATTTAAACATAAATATAAACCACTTTTTATATTTGTTTTGTATCGATTAGAAAATAAAACTGTATGAAAACATAGATTAAAATAACTTGTAAAGCCTTTTTGTTGTAGGTTATTAAAATTGTTTGCACTTTTTACAATAAAAACGTTAAAGACACGTTTTTTACTTCATTCTAAAATCACGGATCATCGTTGCGCTCCTAGTACGTAGTAGAGATGAAAAAATAAGCTAAAACAGTTTTTTCAAACTGTTACTTTTCCAAAACCGTTGGAAATGTTTCATTACAAAACATGCTGTTGGTGACCGAGTAAAAAAAAAATATTAAAAATTATTTTTGAAAACAGTTGAAATTTTCTAACAAAGTGAATGCATAAAAAATAACAGTTTAAAGGTGCGTGGACAAAACGGATATTTAAAATTTCAACTTTTTTAAATAACCGGAACACCCATCTCTAGTACGTAGTAAAAAAAACTCTTAAATACTGCACAAATTTGCAAATTACATACATATACAATAGCAAAATGTGATTATTTGATGCTTTGGTTATCCGATAGTGTATGACATCATTCCGGCCTTTAGTTAAGATAAAAAAAAAAACATTCTCACTATCTATTAAAGTACATTATACAATATATTAAAGATTTATAAATAAATCTGAGTGTTGATTTCAAAACATTTTAATTATTACAGTGTTTTGGCATGCAATTTGAACTTTTTCTGTTTTTTTCTATAATTTAAGGTAGAGTTTAAAACAAACCATCCAGATGATTAAAAGTATTTTCTTATATTCGCTAAATTACATTTAAATATTTTTACACTAAAATTGTAATGAGACCATTGCTTTGACTATTTTATAAATTTTAAAAAGAAAGTAAATTTCAATAGTACGCGCAAAGAATCTATGTCCTACGTGGTATTTTATCCGCGTCTCACTTTGTCTCGCCTCTCCTTGCGCTAGACTAACGTACAAAGTTTCTAGATGGTTCTACCGCCCGCGATGCCTTCTCTCCTCACCAACCACCGCTGGCTCCGGCAGTTTTCTCTGACCGGCGTAACGGCCATTACAGATGAAAACGTCGAATTCACGTTTGAATCCGTCTGACCGAGTTTGTCTCTTGCCACCGGATATTAATGTTTTTTTTATAGAGGCATCATTCATAATGTGTGAATATAAACACTCGTAAAAAAAATCCGGCAATTGGTGCAAAAATACTAAATTTATCCATTTCCATGTGTCGCAAAATTCCACTGCGCAGATCTGATAAACGGTAGTTATCGCAGAGTACAAACTTAGTATGCATTATCTACAATGGGTGTAATTTTCACTGATTATTGGTGCCTCTACCTTACGCATTCGTATTCAAACATTATAGTACCTTGTAAATGGGCCTTTTGGGCCAAAATATAATAAAATGAGCACTCACCTTCACTTGGTCATGTTCCCCAGCGTATTCAATGCTTTGAAAAATGGTCCACGTGTATCTCCTTCGCACCTCCATTCGCGCAAGGTATCTTCTGTACCAACGCTGAATCAAAATGGCCGCTTTCATGGCTATAACAATCGAAAAATACACGTTAAACAACTATAACTGTTATCTACCTTTATTATTATATGACTCCGTTTATATACTTTAGAATTAGTGGCACTCATTATTAGGCTAGGACTATTGCTACTGGTCGAATTAAAAAGAACGGTATACGTGAACAATAGGGAAACATCACAATAGGGAATACCGATAAAAAATAATAAAATGGATGAAGAATAATAATTTGTATTTTACAAATTCATATGGATATTGAGGAGAAATATTTTCAAATATAATTTTAAAAAATAATGTATGAAAAAATATGTCACTAGAAAAACGCGACATGTTTGGCATTGATAATTGTGAAGTCAAGATTCGTGACAATGTTCTATAAAAAATTGAATGGTTTGGAACAAAGTTAAAAATAAACATGAATCGTTACGCATTAAGGGCGTGGCCAATGCAACGACTGTTTTTTGTGGGAATTCAACAATACAAATTTAAAAATATTTTTTATGCTGCTAATACGTAGCAAATTTTTTTTTTTACGCGACATTATTTTATAGACCCTTATTACTTTAAGAATGGAACAAATGTGTGTTTTTCCTATTATACATAGACCATTTTACACAATGCACACATGATAAGTTATGCGTCATGCGCTGCAGTTGCTAGATCAGGAATAATAAAATGTTGCAGTGTAGGACAAACTTTAAAAAAAAAAAACAGATTTACTGACTAAGTCCAGTATAAACATTCATTATAACGAAAAAAATAATATACAGTAACAAAAATAGAAACATAACAATAAAAATAAAAAGCCAAGACAAATAACGGTGGTGCCTCAAAAGTCGGTACCGCCAACCGTCAAGCATAGTCAACAAACACGACACACAACAGGTGGGCAGGCAACACAAAAGATCAGTCACGTAGGTAAGCATATCAAGGCACCGACGCACTGATCGTTCTTCCTTCTCTAAATCTGCAGCCCGCCACCTGCTACCAAGATCCAAGATCTACGTCTTATGAAATTACTATCAACCGCGAAGTACAAAATAGAGTCAGGGGTTCTTGTCTCATTCTGATTATTGAAATTATCGAGAATTTTCTATGCTGTTTGTCACTGGCAGCGCCAGGCCTTTGAGGGAGAAAATGTTTGATGATGGTACAACCAACATCATCAATATACTGTGCTGTAAAATACTGAAGTCTGTCTCTTCAGGGATAATACTTTTGCGGCCGGGTTCACACCCTTAGAAAGCTGTGAAAAAGTCGTCACCGTGGAAAGCCAGAAAAATAACGTAGGTAAGCAAGCAATATTCTACTACTGAGTTTATTTGAGTTGAAACACTCAAAAACAGTCCACTGATCTTTGACACGAGTTGTTTCGAATATTTGTGTTTTGATTGCTCGATAAACTGAATGAATAGGTATAATCACAGACCAACAAAATTACACATTTCAACCAAGTTTATGTTAGCAGTAAACCTACAAAATTTAGAATTAATTCAGATGTTGGCAAAACTGTGTTTAGGATTTTACATAAATCTCCATAACGTTACTGTGTCCCTAAATTATTTAAACAAAACATCAGTTTTACACCTTCAACTATTAAGCAGTCAGGTCTTTTTTTATTCTGAATTTTTGGCTTTCAGTAAGGGTGTTCATATTTGGATTATAACCCAAGCGCTTAAAACTGAAATGTAAACATTAAAAAGATTTATAACGTTGTTTCCGGGCCGTTTACGAAAGGAACCATCTTGAAAATTTATAGTATTTTAAGGATATTAACTGTTTTGCTTTATACACCGTAGTGGATTAACACATTTTTTGGTTATCGAAACAGTAATTTGATCAACAATATTTCGAGTTCGTCCAAATGTCTCTAGACATAAACAGGATATCACCTCCTAGAGAATTATTACTAATAACAAATTCAAAAATTCATAAATGTTTTCAGGCGTTGCTTACTTGGTGAAATAATTCAGTTAAATAAATTCCACCCACAGCAATAAAGGTATTGGCTAGTTAACTTTATTAAAAACAACAATTTTTTTTGGAATATGGATGTCTTAACATAGGAAAAATAATAAATTTAATAATAATTCCAAATGGCAATTTCTTCTAACCATCCATATTTAACGTTACACAGTTTGTAAAGTAGCCATTTAAATCAATCAATGACAGACCATAAGCCCTCCTGCAATATGTTAATCATTTTGATTTTTAATTTTGTCTTTCAATTTCAACTTTTAATTTTAATTCTTAACTTTAACTTTTAATTTAAACTATTAACTTAATTTTAATTTAAACTTTTCATTTTAATTTTAACTTTTAATTTTAAACATTTGATTTCAACTCTTAATTTACACTTACCTACATTTACTACCTGCATCGAATAATTTATTGTTGGTTGTAATTTTTTACAATTAAATTGAAATGTTCATGGAAGCAGAGAGAGGGAGGAAAATAGAATAGCTGTACAATGTCTTCTCCTTTTTATGAACTTTTTATGTAATATTTTTATTTTTACTTTTTTAGAATTAAATTATTTTTCCCCTCTCCTCCTGTATTCATTAGTGTGAAATCTGTAATTGGTCTTACTTTTTTAAATTGTTCTTTTGTACCTTGTTTTATAAAAAGACTGTATGACTTCATTAATAAATAAATAAATAAATAATAACTCCCTAGTACCATTACATTTAATTAACTTATTATTGTTAAGTTGGCAGTTATTATTATCATTATACAAAAAGTGTAGTTGTAAGTTTTTATGTAAATAATCTTCACCGGCAAGCCATATAAATTTGCTTGATGAGTCTTGTAATAAAAAAATATTATAAATGTTTATTTGCATACTTTAAAGTAGTGAATGCTTATACTATTGTTGTATTAAAATATGTTTGTTAAAAATTATAAAAATGTAATCCTCGTCGACGAAAACTAATTCCAGCAAAAAATATTGTTAATATTTTTATTTTTGTTATAACATAGCCATTTAAAAAAAAAATTGTTCAAAATCAACGAAAAGAAAAATGAGGAATAACACTTTTATTCTGAATCCCTTAGCTCTGGGTATATACCTAGTATATATGAAGGTTTAATTTATTACGCCTATTGTCTTCTTATGATTAATATATTCACATCTGTATTTGACTATAGCTGTGTAATCCTTGTTTTCTCAATATACGGTGAACTAAAACTCATTAGGAGCCCATAATTCAATTTAAAAGTCACCAAAATGTGCTCCAAAAAAGAAGATAGTGATTTGTGAAGATAAAAATATAATGAATCGAGTAATAATATATTATTTTAAAGAAAAAAAACTAGAAACGCATGGAATAAAAATATTTACAATACAATCATATCTTTATTTATATGTATAGTTCTTCCGTACGCGTGATGTCACTTTACTTCTCCTAAACAGCTTAACTGATTTACGTGTGGTTTTCAGACAAATGTAGATCTTTGCGCTGCGCGTGTTCTTAGATTAAAATCTTCAATCTAATATGTTAAAAAAGGAAATAATTTGTATAAATGTTTTATGCATCGATCAACCCGGGTTGCATTCGAGGAGAATACTTATACAATGAAATGGAAGGATGCTGTTTTTTTTTTAATAATCACAAACAGCATTTGTTTTTTGTGGATCTCAGTCAGATTATTTACTTAAATTCCTTATAATTTCAATCCATTTATTTCTTTTAACTGGATTTTTAGCAATACTAAAATAATAATAAATTACATTCAATACATTTGAAAAAATTGTAATCCTACATAAGTGCACTCCTGTTGGTGAGAAGAGCGAAGTTTGATATTTGCAAAAAGAATTCTATTTTGAAAATTATATATTTTATGTTTTGGAATTTAATTATAAACAACACCTAGGTATCTACTTAAATTCAGTATTTAAATATAAATAATTAATCATTCGTACAGAAAAAATATATATACGGCTGGAATTATAACACTTTTTTTTTGTTTTGGGGAACAACAAATCAATCAAGGCGAAACGAAAAGATTGAAATGTCGAACTTAATGTCAAATATATATATATAGTTTATTGAAAATTTGAATATCGAAAATATGTTTTGTGAAACAGCTCATGGCAGGCAAGGCAACGTTTGGGCAGAACAACGTCTGTCAGGTCCGCTAGTTCGTGTATAAAATTATGGATTTTTGAAAAACACATAATTTTCGAAACAAAATAAACATAGTCAATTTAAACATGATCATAATAACAGAGAAAAAGTAAAAATCAGTCGAAAATGACGAAATGGACGAAAGCGAGCATTTCCGACCACCCTTTCTGTTCGCGTTCTACAGTGAAAATAAAGCTGCCAAAGCTTCTCGCGGTATTTACGCAGTGTACAGAATACATTATTGACTAATCTGTTGGTTTAAACTTTAAACATAAGTTGAGTACGTTTTTTCATAAATCTAGAGAACACGAGGACACAAAAAAAACGAATAAGTCAGTTGCGTATTTTCTTTTATCATTTCACAACAAATTAGTTGATAATTCATAGCATCTTTACCGTATACTGCGCAAATATCGCGAGAAGTTTTGGCAGGTTTATTCTCTCGATTTAAAGCTAACAAAAAGAAGAATCGAAAACGCCCGCATTCGTCTACTTGACATTCTATTTTGAAGGCTTGTAATCGAATTTAAAAATATGTGT